>NC_058419.1:95886154-96186154 GCF_002201575.2 Neomonachus schauinslandi | reverse complement strand
ATACTTCTTGGAACAATTACAATAATGACACCTACAGGGGCACTTGGGTGGCTCAGTAGGTTAAGTGTCTGACTCTTTGAGTTCGGCTCAGGTCATGATCTCAGGGTTGCAAGATGGAGCCCTGCGTTGGGTTGCCCGCTTAGTCGGGAGTCTGCTTGAGATTCTCTCTCCCTCCGCTCCTCCCCACCCCACATTCTCGTTCTCTCTCTCTCTCTCTAAAATAAGTAAACCTTTAAAAAATGACACCTGTTGATTTTGTGAGTAAATTGTTCTAGTGACTATGTTTTTTTTATACTAGATCATTAGTTCATCCAGTAACGGTGTAAGATGCTCAACCGTCTGCACTTTACAAATAAACACAATGAACTGTGTACCAGAAACAGACACGGGGTGTCTCACTTTTTTTTTTTTTTTTTTTTTTAAATATTTTTCTATTACCTTCTTCCCTTGGCCATTCATTCACATAGGATTCTTTCTCAGCTTGTCTTGCCCACTGGGAAAGAGTTACTCTGAAACTGTGATGCCTCAGGAAGCCACTCCCTGGCCTGTTAGATCTGTGATCATCTTCATCTTCCAAAGTGCTTTTATGTGAAGAAATAACTTAAAGCGCAAATGTCTTTGTGAAAGCTACTCATTTAATAAGGTGCTTAAGTTAGCCAGGAAAAGGAGCTCCGTTTCCTTTTTAAAGAGTAATTAAGATTGTATGTATGTGTTGAATCCCGAGGCTGCTACTTTTTAATTATGCAACCTTGTTTGGGCTCCTTATTGAACATCTCTAATTTTCCTCTTTCTACAAAAGAGACTGTGACCTGTGAGAGCAGCAAATTGGGATCTCAAAGAGCTGTTTCAGGGAGGTAGGGTAGGTAAAGGTAGGTAAAACTTTTAAAATGGCGCTTTGTAGAGAGGTAGTCTTCAAAAACCTGTGCATTCTTATTATCAGCACTGGAGTAGGAGGGGGTTCTGACAGCCACGGGGGGATGAATAGCAAAGGGATCCTGAGCCAGCGGCCATGGAGGGAAAGCCTGGATGGGCTTTCACTGTACAACTCTCGGGAGGCATGAGGAGCCACATGGACACTGGACAACTGGAGAAGTGAGAAACCCAGAAATGGAGATTAATGGAGAACATCGAGCATGGAGCCTGGCTCCCGATTCTACCCAGCCCTGGCCCTTTCTCTCCACCTCACTAGCAAAATAATTTCCTGTCACTTGTGTCCTCTTTTCTTAACACCCAGCAGAGGTCTTGGGTTTGGACCCAGATAGAAACCAATAGGTCATGGAAAATTCTTTTGAAAAACCCCTCTCGACTAGTTTGAAAGTACTCCTTACACCATAGTTCAGCTTAACACCAATTGGCCAGCAGCTACTACAGCTGAGGAGGCTATTTATTCTTTGAAATTGAGGTTTCTTTATTTGACCTTAGCAGCTGTCCTCTTTCTTTGAAGTGAGTTTGCCGTTTCAAACCAAATTTCTCTTATTTGAGGATAAGGACCAATAACCCAATAGAAGCTATAAAGACATGGACTTCCACAGATCTTTCACAGAAGAGAAAACATATACAGGAGAAAAACAGATGAAAAGGTGTTCAGCCACATGTGTTCAGTCTTAGTGACCAAGGCGATGCAAATCAAGGCCAGGATGAGAGGTCATTTTCTATCCATTTTATGGGTAAAAGTAAGAAATCTGACAGTGGTCCAAACAAGAAGGCTTAAATTCATGTCTTCCTGTTCCTCTCTGCTAAGTCCAACTATAACCTCAGGTCCTCATGCCAAAAACAAGCAAACAAACCCAAAACAGAACTCTTAAAGGTAGAAAGAGAAGACTCCAGAAATAGAGGGAAAACATAACTTCAAAGTGTTTTACAACTCTCCCACCCAACAGGAAAAGGTTACTCAGGCCTGGCATTTCCTGACCTAACCTAAGCTAGCACAATACCCATTCCCACACACCCCTCAATGAACAGAAAGGACACCAAAAACGCCATGTGAAAATGGCAGCAGTGGCATGGGGGCCTACTAGGGCCCCCACTAACACCAAGGGGCTAGAGGAAGCATTCTCCTTTATTTGACCTGCTCTTCCACCCAGAGATACTGCGTACTCAAGATACACCAGCAAGGGGGGACCCTGCTACAAGCAACATGGCTCAGGAAGTCTTCTCGTCCCCTTGGGCCTTAAACTTCCCTCTACTACCCAGAAACATCAAGATGGTGGCCAGGGTGGGTGCAGGGGATAGCGGAAAACAAGAGCTTATTCAATGATCATCCACCCCTAGTCTTCCTACTGTCGAGGCCATAGGGTTAATCCTTTTAGAACATCCCAAGGGTTAATGGCCAGGATTCATGAGTGACCATCATCCAAACCACTCTGAGTTCAGACCAGTGGCTACCATGGTCCAGTCCTGTTTCTCTTCAGATGGGGTCTAAGTTGGGATAAATAGTGACTGCAGTCCTTGTGGACAGACTACCCTGACTAGATCCATCTGTACACCAAGCACCAGTAGGAATATCTGCACCTCCCTCTCTGTCTCGGGTCTTTCCCACAGGCTATACCCATTCCTGGGATTTGCCAGTCTCCCCCAGATCAGCAATGGATTGCCCAACATCATAATTATCTTGTCCCACCAATGGGCTCATAATGGATATCAGTGTCCAATACCAAGTGCTGGGGATGGCCTGGAGTATCTTGGCTTTCAATGCTGCAGTGAATGCGGCCCAATCAGGGACTTCCAAGACAGGGGTGTAAATTGCCCGTCTCATTCCCCAAGCCCTAAAAATTAACTGTACCTCTTTTACAGATTTCCTGGGTCCCACATGCCCAGGAAGGTCCTCTTCATTGGGCCAAGCCTCCCTGTAGGCTAGAATAATCTAATCCCTAAGGGAGTGAGTACCTTGAACCCCTGAGCACCATGCAGGAGCTGCTGGAGGGCAGGATGTGTGGCGATGTTGCTCATTTTCCCTGCCCCTCCCCCACATCCCTTAGTCACACTAACCATACTGGATACTTTCCCCGGCCTTTTGCAGGAACTTGGCAGCTCCATCGATGAGCTCAGTGAGAGTATATTCTCTCAGGAACATTTCCCCGGATTGGGGGCTACCCCAATGGCTGGAGTTATGGTTGCTAAGCTTTGCTTTCCTTTATGTTAGGGATCAAACCGCCAGGGGGTGTTTTGTACATTTCATGGTCACCGCACTATCCCCCCCTGCTCTCCTCACTCTCCTAGAGAGTCCACCTCTGTAGAGTCGCAATCAGGCTTTGTCACAAGTGCTCAGATCTTAATCCACAGCCACCTGCACCCTTCTGGCTTTACAAAACAGCATGTTCACATCTCCCATTTATTACCTTGTTCTCTCGCCTTCTGCACCAGCTCCAAAACTAGCAGAGTAGTGGACACCCAAGGGTCCTTCTCTAACCTCTGCTGCTCTTCCCACTTGGACTTCTGCCTCTAGGTGGGCATCAGTGACCAGCCGAACTGCCCACAGCTGAGACCAGCCCCCCGCACAGCCATGCACTTCCCTTCTCTGTTGCTGCGGGATCTGTGTAATTCCTCAAACAAGCACATTAGACCAGCTGGCATGTGGGGGGGCATCCCTGCACTCATGTGGTCCACACACACCTAACATACAGACCACCCCTCCAGACAAATTGGTTCATGGCCAACTCGAGATTTCCCCGCACGCACAAGGCAGGGAGAAGCCAAAGAAAAAGGCAGGCTATTCCAGATTGGTAGGGAGCGGGTTTAATAAACAAGGGAACTTACTTACAAGGCTGGTCTTGGGCATCTGCAAGATGAATAGATCTCCACACCAGCTTGTCAGAATCTTATAAGTTTATATAAAAACCTTAACGGGGTCCAGTCATGGACACAGAGCAGATGTACTCAATACGACATCACTACCTCAAAGCAGCGTCCTTGAGGAAACTTCTAGTGTGGGGAAGGCAAGGGGAAATCACATTTCGAGGGGAGGGGATGAGGAGCTTCTGATTGGCCTGGTCCAGTTCATGAGTCAGCCAGAGGTCACGTCCTTTCAATGACCTCCTCCAACAGCTTCTCCTCTTTTAAGAAAACAACCCTTAACTCTGAGTTCCAGAGCAGGTGAAATTCTTTTAGGAATGAAGGCGAAAGAAAGACTTTCCCAAACTAAGGCAAACTAAAAGAATGTGTTGCTATCAAACCTATCCTTAAAGAATGTTTAAAGGAAAAAATTTAAACAGAAGGGAGATAATAAAATAAGGAAACTTGGAGCATCTGGCAGGATGGAAAAAAAAACAAAACAATGAAAATAAGAAGAAATACAAGTCTTCCAATATATTATCCTTCTCCTGGGATTTATAAATCATATTTGATAACTGAAACAAAATTATAACAACATTTTATATTCAAAACAATGATATTTAAAAGGAAGGTAAAAAAATCAAATAAAAGTAAGGTTTGCACACTTCACACAAAATGGTAAAATAGCAATAGACTGATAGCAATAGACTATTGATAGCAATAGACTATTATGTCCCCTAGATATTGTAATAACCAGAATAACCAGAACAACAACTCAAAAAACTATATGCCAAAAAACATACTCCAAAATACCATAATATATCAAGATGAAATCCTACAAAAACATGCAAGTAACCCATCAGAAAGTAAAACATAACAACCCTAAGTATGTATGTGCCAGAGAGCCTCAAACAACATGAAACAAAAATGGCAGATTGAAAAGAAAAATAACAAATCCACATTTATAGTTAAGAATTCAACAACTCCCTCTCAGCAACTGATAAAAGTAGACAGAAGATCAGCAAATCCCATAACCACTAAAAATTTTGAATTTCTAATTTAAAGCCTCCTGAAAAAGAAACTTCCAGGTCCAGAAGCTTCACTGAAGAATTTTTTCAAATATTTAAAGAATAATTAACTCAATTTTATATCATCTCTTCCAGATGACAGAAGTGTGGGGGGCACTTCTCAAATAGAACAGTTATCACTCTGATACCAAAACCTGAAGAAGACAGTAAGAAAAGAAAACTATAGATTAATATCTCTCATGATCTTAGATGCCAAAAACCTCAACAAATTATTAAGTTGAATCCAAAAATGTATAAAAAGAATTATATACCATGGACCAGTGGGGCTTATTTCAGGCTTGCAAGACTGGATCATCACTAGAACATCACCGGCCTAAAAAAATACAATTACATGATCTTATCAATTGATTCAGAGAAAGCATTTGACAGTTAAAATATGTGAATGAATGAATAAAGCATTTTTATTTATGATTTTTAAAACTCTCAGCAAGTTTATAATAGAAATTATGTCAATATAAGAAAGAACATTTACAAGAGACTTACAGCTAACTTTATACTTAAGGGTAAAAGACTGAATGCTCTCTACTTCTAAGATTGGGAATAACACAAATATGCGTGCTCTCATCACTGTTATTAAACATAATACTGGCAGTCCTAGCCATTTCAATCAAGCAAGCAAAAGATATAAAAGGTATACATATTGGAAAGGAATAAAATTATCCCTATTTGCAAATATTATGATTATATATGAAGAACATCTCAGGGCACCTGGGTGGCTCAGTCAGTTAAGCGTTCAACTCTTGATTTTAGCCCAGGTCATGATCTCGGGGTTGTGAGATTGAGCCCCCTGTGGGGCTCCGTGCTGGGTGTGGAGCCTATTTAAGATTCTCTCTCTCCTTTTTCTTCTGCCCCTCCCCCCCTTAAAAAAAATCCCAAGGAATCTACAAAATGACTGCTAGAACTTATAAGCATGTTCAGCAAGGTCACAGGATACAAGATCAATACACAGAAATCAACTGCATTTTTGTATACTAACAATGAGCTTGTATAAACCAAAATTAAAAATACAGTACCATTTACAATTACTCCAAAGAAAATAAAATGTTGGGTATGAAGTTAACAAAACATGTATAGGATCTGTATGCTGAAAATTGCAAAATGCTGATGAAAGAAATCAAAGAAAATGTAAAAAATGGAGAGATACTGCATCCACGGATTGGGAGTCTCACTTAGTAAAGATGTTAATTCTCCCCAAATTGATCTATAGGTTTAATGCAAGTCCTATCAAAACCCTAACAAGGTTTTTTGCAGACATAAGCAACTTTATTCTGGAAAATGGTTTAGCAGTTTCTTAAAAAAAAAAATAAATAAATCAACAACCACCACAAAAGACTAAGCATGCAGCTACCATAGGACCTAGCAATTGCACATTTGGACATTTATCCCAGAGAAATAAAAACTTACAGTCACACAAAAATCAATGAGTGAATGGCTAAACAAACTGTGGAAAATCCATACCATGGAATATTACTCAGCAATAAACCAGAATAAACTACTGACAAATACAGTAACTTGGATGAATCTCTAGGGAATTGAGTGAAAAAAGCCAATCCTAAAATTATACATGGTGTATATCCCATTTACATAACACTTTTTTTAAAAGGCTAAATTTTAGAAATGGAGATCAGATTACTGGTTGCTAGGGATTAGAGATGGTAGGGTGGGGTGGTGAGATTGATTATAAAAGTAAAAGGGCAGCAAGAAATCCTCAGGGCAATGGGACTATTCTGTATCTTGACTGTGGTGTTGGATACCTGAAACTTCACATGAAATCCAATTGCTTAGGACTAAATACACACACAAATGAGTATAAGTAAAATTGGGAAATTTGAATAAGTTTAGTGGGTTGCAACAATGTTGATGCCACGTTTGTGATGTCGTATCATTTTGCAAGATGTTAACAGTAGAGGAAACTGATTAAAAGGTACACACAATCTCTCTTTCGTACCAGGGCATTTGCATCTACGATTATCTCAAAATAGACAGTTCGATTGAAAAAAATGATTTTATTATTTCTCCTGATTTTATGGATTGTCTGTTCCACATGTCAGCTGCGGTAGCTATCATGTGGGACTCAATTGGGTAGAAATGGTAAAGATGCTAATCACGTGGCTGACAGGTGATGCTGGCTTTTGTCTAGGATCTCAACTAAGAATGTTTACTGTGGCACCTTGGTTTTCCATCACATGTCTTCTCCTTGTGGCTTGGGCTTCTCACATAATTGCAACTAGCTTCTAAGAGCCCCTAGAGTGAAAGTTGCTGCGTCTCCAGTGATTTAGGTTTGGAACTAGTCCGGTGTCACTTCTGCAGCATTCTGTTAATTTCAGTGAGTTTCAGATTCTGCCCAGATTCTTTGGGAAAACATAAATTGTCCTTTCCACTACTTCGTGCTGTTCCCGTTGAGTTATACTCCTTGAGGAAGATGCTCTACAAGTGATGTGTGTGTTGGGGCTAGTGTATTCAGCAGTAGAGTCATCTAGGAACTAGAGGTAGAAATCACCATATAAGTTCTTGTCCAAACTGGGAAACTTTTGGGAATGGAAGCAGGCAATACATATATTTAAAAAAAAAGAAATGATAATTACATGACATGATAGAGGTTTTAACTAAGGCTTACAGTAGTAATCATATGGCAACATATAAATGTATCAAATTAACATACCGTATACCTCAAACTTACCCAGTATTATAAATTGATTATATCTCAATAAAACATAAGCAAAATATTTATTCTTGGTACAAATCCATGCACTGTAATCAATTTCTTAGCCAAAACAAGCTCTAATATAATATAGTTTCCTTATTTTTTATTTTTTCACAAAATTGTCTACAATTTTCTTCAACATTGCTTTTTACGATAAATATATATGCAAAATTGTGAACCTTAAAAAAATTTATTTTCTCTTTGTGCCATATTTTTAATTAACAAAATTATCTATTTGCAGGTGTTGAAATACCTAGTAAGCTCAAGTAAAATTCTACTGAATACAAAATAATCTTGATTCTCTTTTCTTTTTCTACCATCAAGTATACATATGTTCGTGTTTACCTCTCCATTTCTCATATATACTATATTTATATTTCTTTTGTAAATGATAGGTACTATATTCACTTTAATGATCTTAGTTTTTTGGTTTTACTTAACATATCCTAGCGATCACTCTACAGTAGGATAGGAGGTGTCCTGCATTCTTTTCTATAGCAGCATGTACTCCACTGTGCAGATAAACCATAGTTTAGTCAAGCAAACCAGTATTGATGTACATTTTGTTTCCAGTTCATTTGTTATTATGAATAGTACAAACATTACAAATAATGCAGTTTTATAACCCTGTGCATACACTATTTTGTAACTTTGCTTGTGTTTTTTAGGAGTGCAGAAGTGGAATTGTTTGGTCAAAGGGTAAATGAACATGTAATTTTGTTAGGTATTTCCCAATTCCCCTTCATGGGGCATTTCAGTGTTTTTTATTTCACCAGCAATATATAGAACGCTCATATCTTCACTAAGTCTTCAAACGTTTGGATACTGAAAATCTTACAGGTGAGAAAAAGTAACTCAACGTCATTTTCATTTGTATGTTTCTGTTTATGAACAATATTGAACATTTTTTCAAATGGTTGTCTTATTTTTTCTGTCTACTCTCTAGTCTTTTCTTCCATTATGTTGTTTATATTTTTCTTTTCTCTATTTTAGAAACTTTTAATATATCAGGAATATTAATTCTTTAAGGTTTTTAGAATTTCCTAACATACCTTCCCAATTTTTTCATTTGACTATTTATTTTCTTCTTGTTCTTTTTTTCAGGGGACTTGAAACTTTAATGTAATCCAGTGTATCAGTCTTCTCATTGCTTTCGGAATCTGAGTCATAGACAGGAAAGATTTTTCCACTCTTAAATTTTAGAGGAATTCACCCATAGTTTTTTACTAATACACATATGGCTTAAACTTCTGATGCATCTGGAATTTTTCCTAGTATACAATGTAATGTGGGGAAAAATTCCAATTGTATCCTTTTCCATAGGTTTATCTAGTTATCTCAAAATATTTATTAAACAAGATAGCTTTCTCCAGTGTCTTGAGAGGCAGTCTTTACTGTAAATTTCCATATGAACTTAGATCTATCTATTTTCTGTTTTTTCCATTTACCTGCCTGTAAGTGTACCAATACCATACTTTCTGTTGACCCTCTTTTTCAGGGTGTTCACAGCAACTATTGTTTGCTTTTTGTATCAAATGAATTTGAAATCAATATATACAGCTCCTTTATTGGGTTTGTGTTAACATAATTTAACTCAGGGAAAACTGACATTTTCACAAGGTAAAATTTTCTACCTAAGTAAATGGCGTGTCCTCCTTTTTGTTAAAATCTCTTCTTGTGTCTTTCAGGAATATTTTGTATTTTTATTTTTATCATATGGGTTTTAGATATTTTTTAAATACCTAACCTATGTATTTCCATTCATCACTAATTCAGACTTTCCTACTATATCTTTGAACTGATTTTTTATTTGAATAGATAAAAGATATTACTTCTTCTATGTTGGTTTTACAACCTGCTTTACTGAAAGCTCTTAACATTTGTACTGGATTTCTCAATAATTAATTATTTTCTGGGGTTTTTTTTTCAGTATATAATAATATTGTTTTACATCTTCCTTTAGATTATTATTCTCTTAATTACAGAACAAAATTGCAGAATTTCAGAAATAGATAGGCCTTGTACACTGTTGGCATTACCATTAAAATCTCCAGTTATTTCCTAGTTTTGGCAAGGATAAATTTCAGTACTTTTCTGCTTGCAAGCTTTGTTTTAAATAATTCAACTTTGTTGAAAGTTTTCAGAGCTAAAATTGTTTGATTCTTTGTTAAGTGAATATTTTGCCAAAAAGATTTCCAAAAGTAATTCTAATAGAATGCAAAAAATTGGAGAATTCATTTACAGAAGAGTTCAATACTATTTTAGAATACATAGGTTGATTTAAAAAATATTTCAAATAGGATTGATCATGGACAAGAGACAGAATAAACACTGACATGTTTTGTATTAAACCTCGGTTTTATATAAGCATCTGTAAGCTCTTTGACAAATGTATCTCGCTTGATAAAATAATACAGTTTGATTGGCTATAATTATGAATGTACTTTTTACAGGTCAATAGATTTCATCTCACTCTCTTATTTGTATCTTTATTCTGTAAAAATTATAGTTACTTTTATTATAAATATATAAATCTATGTCTTTAATAACCTGTGTGGTCAAAAGAAACCTTGAGGAGGAAGGTGAGCAAAATTAGAAGAACAGTCATTTGGTTTAAATGAAAAGACGGTTTTTATAGACTGACATGCAAATGAATCTTTTGTGATTTAAAGTATTAAACTGTCATCTTTCTTAAAATAACTACTAGCTTTGAATTAGATATTGCTGCTTCTTCAGCATATCTGTGTCTTGTGGTTTCCATAAGGTCAATGATAACACTGCAACAACCCAATGGTTGATGGTAAATTTCAACGAGCATATGGTACAAGTTATAAGTTTATCGCCAATTTTCCTAAGAAACAGAAATTCAGCACTTAGTTTCTCATCAGGCATGAACTTTTTAAGTTCACTGTTGCTAAAAGAATTTATTCAAATAAAAACACATATCAAAATAAAGAAATGGTTGTAGACTTTACAATAGATATTAACACCACTGACCAAGAAAATTCAGATAAGTATCTGTATACTTTATACCAGGACTTCTGGGCCTTTACATTCTACACACATTTCATGTCTATCTAATTTATAATTCCCATGTATACCACTGCTCCAATCTCCCAGGGGCTTTGTAGGGTTAGGCCTTTTTTAGGCTACAACTCAGTCATGATACTACTAAGTGGGTACATTACTAAGTAGTAGCTTTGAATATTATTCCTACCTACTTCTTTTTTTTTATTTTATATATTTATTTGAGAGAGAGAGAGTGAGAGAAGGAGAGAGAACAAGAGGGGGGAGGGTCAGAGGGAGAAGCAGACTCCTCGCTGAGCAGGGAGCCTGATGCAGGACTCTATTCCAGGACTCCTGGATCGTGACCTGAGCCGAAGACAGACGCCTAACCGACTGAGCCACCCAGGCGCCCCTATTCCTACCTACTTCTGAGATCTGATGGAGGCATTCATTCCCATAAAAAAATAAATAAATAATAATAATGACACTCCTGTTTGAATGCACTTTGTCTTATCAGTGAGGACTCTGTATTCTGTCCTTGAAAGGGAGGGAGGTGGTAATTGTATTTTTCCTGAAAAGGTCAGCCCAAGAGAGGTCCTAGAAATGGTTGATGGGGGCGCCTGGGTGGCTCAGTTGGTTAAGCGACTGCCTTCAGCTCAGGTCATGATCCTGGAGTCCCTGGATCGACTCCCGCATCGGGCTCCCTGCTCGGCAGGAAGCCTGCTTCTGCCTCTGACCCTCCCCCCTCTCATGTGCTCTCTCTCTCTCGTTCTCTCTGTCTCAAATAAATAAATTAATTAAAAAAAAAATCTTTAAAAAAAAAGAAATGGTTGATGGTTGTGTTTTAGAGTTGACTGTGTGTTCAAATGAGATCTTTTCACCTGCATCTCTCTTTATATGCATCTGGTACACTGGCAGGGAGAACATGGCAAAAACTGAAAATAAATAGTAGAGATGCTCCCTACTCAAGTCAGCTTAATTTCATATATCGATTAATGGTAATACTTTGATAAGTTGAAAAATGCAGGACAAATGTTAAACTGAAAAGAATGCATGATAATGGGCATATGCCAAGATGGCCTGGGAAAACAGGAATTATGGTTACTTTACCTACAGGGGGCAATTCATGCTCCACATAAAATGAACATTTTCCCTCCAATACTTCTTCATTTCCTCTAGACCAATAAATTAATCTCATAATCTCCTTCCTTGTATCCCCTTCCTATGAAAATTATAGCATAAAACAGGGGTACAGTTTAATAATTTTTGTTTATGTATTGAGACTGAAAATATCATGCCAAAACTCAGTGCTTTACTACGCAGGTTATTTCAAAGCTAGTTTAACACTGAAGTGGCAGGTATCAAGGAGAGCTGTGGTCCCCAAAGCACTTGCTTATTAAAACTACTCCCTGGGGCGCCTGGGTGGCTCAGTCGGTTAAGCAGCTGGCTCTTGGTTTCAGCTCAGGTCATGATCTCAGGGTCCTGGGATCAAGCCCCGCATCAGGCTCCCTGCTCAGCGGGAAGCCTGCCTCTCCCTCTCCCACTCCCCCTGCTTGTGTTCCCTCTCTTGCTGTCTCTCTCTCTGTCAAATAAATAAAATCTTTAAAAATAAAATAAAATAAAACTTGTTACTAATATTTTGACACGTTTTAACATAAGTGCTTCAGGGAACTCAAAGTGGCCGCTTTGTATAAAGTAACTTTTACAGAAGTCAGTTAAGAAGAAAAAGCAGACTCCCTGGGATAACGCTATGACTTCTGTTATTTTGTCGATGTGTTTTTCCTCTTGATCACTAGACACTTCTGGAAATAGAAAACAGTAATTGCATTAAACATGTTGTCATTAGCTATATTACTAATGACTACCAGGAATGATTCTTTTTTATTTTATTCTCTTTAAAAATAATATATTGCAAAGATGGTAGGTCAAATTCCCGTGGATTTTGTACCAATGCATTTAAGGCCTAAAAGAAATGTTGAATAAGAATTTTTTTTTCTCGTTTCCAGTCTACATGAAACCCATCAAGTGCATGAATCCTAACCTGGGCCTCCCTTACTTTACCATCATTGGCATCATAAACATCCATGTAGATAATGGGCTCCAAAAATATGCTCATTTTAAAAATTCAAAATTACACGATGAGATTGGACTTCACGGTCTCAAAATTCTGCACTAGTTTTCCTATCCTGATTCTAAAAAAATGATGACCCAGTCATAAATGGATTTTTTTTCCAATGTGCTTTATAATCTGGCTCAGTACCCAGGTCATTCTACAAAAGCTTATTTTCATCATATTGTACCTGAAGTACAGTACCAAAAAGACTACTACTGTATGAAATAATACAGTACATTTTTGGAAAAAAAACAAACATATTTGGAAAAATATTTTTCAAGTTCCAATGTGGAAATATAGGCATATATCTGCCTCATCTACAGTAGGTAGGGGCCTACAAGTGGTTACAAATAAGAAAGTTCAGAACTTTGCCAAAGGGAGGTTTGCACACCAGTGGGATAAGCCCATCTGGCAGCTTGTTAGAAATGAATCTCAGTCTCCACCCTAGATTTACAGAATCTGAGTCTGCATTTTAGCAAGCTTCTCAAGGGAATTCTATGCAGCGTTTGAGAAGGGATAGTATAGAAGGTCAGCCTTAATCCGATTAAACCTACTTTCCCTCTCTTTTAAGTGGCTTTCCAAATATCTGGTTTCTTTTATTTTGGCAAATATTTCCAATGAATGATCTGGTTCTCCATTTCCCTCCAGCAGTTGCCAATTACCAAGGTTTTTCTTATCCTTGGTCCTCTATAAATAGAATGTTATCTTATAAATTTTCTCCCTTCTTCTTACCCCTAAAGAAATCATATAGCACTTGGGAGTTTTTCTGAAGGTTTATATTTTGGTGATGATGGAAAAAACACAATAAAGAAGACACTTTCTAGGTCTTCAACCTATCCTTTCCTTCCTTCATCAATTTCCATCCTCCATTCCCTTCCTCCTCCTTTTATGCTTTCCTTCCTTCATCTCTCTCTCCCTTCCCCCCTTCCTTCCCTCTCTTCCCCACTTCCTTGAAATCTAATTCACCTGTGCACAACAGCTGGGTTAATTCGTTCCTGGCATTCAGTTACAGAAAGAAACAACTGGAGAAAGAGTATTTGGTGTAAGAGAAAACAACTGGAGAAGAGTATTTGGTGTAAGAAATGGGAGCGGGAAGTAAGGAGACACTCCGGAGTCCCCTGGCAGTCTGTATACCAGCAAAATAAAACAGCTCATTTTTCTATCTCTTCCCTTTCCCTTCACCATTACCAGATGTCACCCTGTCACCATCACTCTGGGCTAATCCTGGGGTATGATAAAAAGCTGGACTCGTGAGAAAGAAGATGGGAAACTGCTTCAGGAGATAAAGGCCTAGGATGGATGAGAAGGGTACCGCAGAATGAAAACTGATACCAGCTGTGTTTGAATGGAAAATAATTCCTTATGAAGAGAGGCTGTGAGTTATCCATGTGACTGGTTCCGTGTAGTCATTTATTTAAAGCCTACCAGTTGATCAAAGATGTTGGTCTATTTACTACCATGAACAACAAACAATCCCTGGCATAGTACATTTTGAAGACAGTGCCTTGCAGTGGGCCATTCAGAGGCCAGAGCTAATTTTCCAGCAAGGATCCTGAAACGTCAGTAGTTGCCACCCGAGTGAGCTTAACATCAACTACAGATTTCGGTCACTGAAAAAATATATATATTTAAAAACTAGGGCTCAAGCAGAATATAGGTCAGATCCCTTTTGATTTAGTTTGGAAAACTATGTTTGTACACTTAAATAAGCACAGACAGAATATAGGTTCAATTCTAGTTCAAACAGGGTCACCATTTAGTGACCCAACCACCAGTTGGCTTTTGGTTTTCTAATTTGCAGGTTTATTGCACATTTCAAAAAAAATTTCCAGAGTTCAGCAAATTACTGTGGTCCATCCCAGTTTTTGACTCATGTTTCAGTACAATTACAGTTCCTGTTTAATACCCAGGGGTGGTGGTATATTGTAGAGGGTGGTTTATTTTTGTTATCTTGGTTTGGCATACATTCTAATCCATAACATGATACCATTGTTTTCCCTCTCACTACTCTCCTGGTTAATCCAAAGTATCTAAACAAAGATCAAAAGGTCCCTGTGTTTGCCAAAACAAATCAGAATCTTGTATTTGTCAGGTAACAAAACGTCAAAGATTAGCATAATGCTTGGATTTTTGTCCTGGCTGTGTTTTTCCTCCCAGAGATCCCGTGAGGCAAACATTCCTAATTGAAGTCGTCAGGTGTTAAAATCTTAGAATGTCATTTTTGAGCGGTGGAGACCTAAATGTGATGAGCAAATGCCTAAATGCACCTTAACAAAAAGCATTCACACAAATTCATCTGGACCCACCTTATTGGCTTGTGATTTGGTTGCCTTTCTTCCTTTTAAACTCCTGGCAACTCTAATTTTGTTTTGTCTGCAAACTCTGGTGTTTGCTTTCCACCTGCTCCGACCTGATTTCTGCAGGACTTGATTTAATGTCCAGCATCAATCAGTCCTTCCCAAAGGCATGCCTTTACCATATGCATTGTGTTATGCGTGAAGCTGTATCATTCTTAAGCTTTTTATCCTTCCTCAACATCAGGCTCACTACTTAGGTCTCCGACAGTACCCTCCCCACCAATTTTTTCCTCTTACTTGACCAATTTACTCAAAGTTCGGGTCTCTATACAACATCAACTCTTCAGAGTTAGCTTTTGCTAACTCCTTCTCAAGTGGCTTGCTGACTTTGCGATGTGCTTCCATTTCACCTTGAAATAGCCATACTGAATCTCTTGTAATAGTGTTATAATCACAAGTACTATGATTGCATCTGAAAGGTTCTTGAATAATGAGACTCTTATCACTTACCACCATATCCCCAGTACAGCAGTTTTTCAAAGCGTGATTCCCAAACCAATAGCAACAGCATCACCCAGGAAGCATCACCTGTAGAAATGAGTTACTGTTAGAAGATTAATAAAGGTTGGTTGAATGAATAAATGAATCAGGTTCAATATTAGGATATTAAAGCCCTGTTTACTCCTGTAAATAACTGGGCAATGATACCTGTAGCCAGTGTATAGGGAGAAGCAGAGAGAGTGCTCCTTGAATGTAAGAGGAAAATAATAGTCCTCTGAATATTATTCAAAGACACACAATAAAGAGAATTTGTGTTAATTAGAGGTGTAGCAGGTCAGCAATGGACGTGTAAAGCAAAGAGAGACAAACTTGGGCAATGATAGTCCAAACTCTATCTAAGGAAGACACTATTTTGACCAATGAATTTGAGCCATTAAAGTCCCACTGGGAACACTGGGAAGTCTGTTACTTTGAGAGATTATCTCAAACTGATGCATGTCATTACTTATTCATATATTACTGCCTTTCTGTGTTCTGATAATTTTTTAATTTATCTTTTCATGCATGTCTATGTTACTGGAGACAGGTCACCCAGCCCACTTCACTACTGTAAATGGAACCCATCTCTCAGATGTCAGCTTTCTCTGCCAGAGTGGGCAAGTCAAAGTTTGTTGGCACTATTCTTCTGCATTGTACTCTGAGAAGTCTTTTTGTCATGTTTATCTTCCTAACAATCCTGAGCTGAGTGCTGCTATTGTCTCGTAGATGAGGAAACTAAGGATCAAAGAGGTTAAGATGCCCAAACTGCACAGCAAAAAAGTGGGAGATCCAAGACCTGAACACAGACCAAGGAAGGAATGGAACTCAGGAATGAAGTGGAAGCGTGATGGGCAAGAAGGAATACTAAATTCAAAATGTCACTGAATTTAGGAACCTGTGATAGGAACTTAAGTAAAGGCAACAAGAGAGCAAGAAAAACCTGCACATTGAAGAGTTTCCTATATTTAAAGTGGACCGTGGCAAATTTAAGCTATTTTCTTGTTCAGTTTTTACACCTAATTTGCCCTTGAGGTGACCAGAGTTTGTTCATTGGAAACAAAGGGGAAGGCTGCATCCGTGATTTCCAATGGTAGTGGTATCACCTTGAAGAAGTGTTTGGGAAGTGTTTGAATGACATTTTTGTTGCCAGAATGATCGGCACATTTGGCATTTAGTAGGAGGAATCATCCATATTATATGTTGGGCAGAGCCACACAACAAAATCTTCCCACATTCTCTACACAAATTTCAATGATCTCTCTGGACATTGTTGCAGGTAAAAGTCCAGTCTCTGCCTCTCTGAGCATAGAACCTAATGTAGCCTTCTTCAAAGGAATACTATGCACAGCAGTTCGCCATTTTCAAAGAATTACATCATCTGAGAATATGCCAATCATTATGAACTCACTCCAACAGCACTATTGTTTCAGACAATATTTGTATACACCGTGATTCTCAGTGTAAGAACAAGCATCTGACTATACATTAGGTCTTCCGGTCTGGTTGTGCTGAGGAAAAAAACATAATATTTTATTATGAATTTATTTTTCTTTTTACATTATACTTAGGGTATTAACACATATACAATTATGTTGAAGCTAGATTAAATTACCTAAGAATTTTATTTTAGGGTGATAAATATGTGTTTTTAAATTGGGGCATTAGGGGGCGCCTGGGTGGCTCAGTCGTTAGGCGTCTGCCTTCGGCTCTGGTCATGATCCCGGGGTCCTGGGATCGAGCCCCGCGTCGGGCTCCTTGCTCCGCGGGAAGCCTGCTTCTCCCTCTCCCACTCCCCCTGCTTGTGTTCCCTCTCTCGCTGTGTCTCTGTCAAATAAATAAATAAAATCTTTTTTAAAAAATTAATTAATTAATTAAAAAAATAAATTGGGGCATTAGTTCTCATAGGGTTGAAAACCTATTTGTAAAATACTCGGATAGAAATCTTTACATGTGGCAACTGTCTTCACATAATTGTTGTTCAATCATAATTTTAAACAAATAACACTTATAGGGAAAAGGCAACTCTGCAAAAGAAAAAAAGGCATTTCTATATAAAGATATAAAATTATACCATCTAGTATTTACTGGTCAAAAAAATTCACTTTGGAATTGAGATTTGTATTTGTGAGGATTAAAATTATTTTTCCTATATTTCACATTCAGTCCATGGATACTTGGTTTATAATTGAAGGAAATTTTAATCTGGTAACCCACCAGACTTCAGACTGAGAGTTACTTGAAACCTATCTACTTACACTTTCAGAATTGCCACGTGCACCTTTCCAAAACACAGAGGTTTCAATTTTTATACAGGCCTCCATTTAGCAAAGTGAAATCAAAGTAATTCTCGTATGGTAGGAGACAAATTACAATGTGTAAGGGAGAACTCCACTCTTTAGCTCTTAAAATTCTCAAACTGCAGGCTCAGGGAAAATTCTCTGCTGGACCTTCACGGAACAGCCTCTTCCCCAGAGGCAGAAGCAAAAGGAGGTTTACTTAACATTGTCGAGTCCTGATGAAAATGACTTCGTTTCTTCCGTCGTGCATATTTATTACCCTTCAGATCACTGCTTTGTAGTGCCAACATGTGTCTCTGCCACAGGATGGAGCACAGGAAATTCTTGTTCTAAAACAGATGATGAGGAAAAATCAGACAGCATTTGAAACAAGAACATGAAGATGAACAAGACCTTCCAAAATGACATATCACTGAAAGCAGAGTAAAATAACAGCAACACGGCTGATTGCTGAAAGGAGAATTACATCAGATAAGAAGGCCCATGAGAAAGTAAAAGAGTGAAATGCCGCAAAACATTTCTGGGAAGTTTGGGAAGCCTGCGTCCTCAAACCTGGCTGCACAGTCCACTCGCCTGGAACTACCAACACCTGGTCTCTAATCCCAGGATTCTGATATAAATGATCCAGGGGTGGGGCCTAGGTGTCCATATAAGCTCCTTGGGTGGCCCTAACGTTCAACCAGGTTTAAGAACCACTGACCAGACGATGCATCAGTATCTCTGTAGTTCTGCCAGAAAGAACCTATGGGAGATTAGTACTAATCTAAGCATCTCCCTTGATCCAGCTATAATTTTGCCGTATGTACTTGTGTCTCCATGACCATTTTTCCAATAGTAATGGTCTTTGCTCCTTCCTTCCCTTCCTTCCTTTCTTTAAACCAGTATATTTATTAAGTGTTTAGCTGTTGTTGGTAATACCCCAGTCACTGTGCTAGGCACTGGGGAAATAAAATCTAACAAGCCCTACTCTCTGTCCCTGAGGTGCTTACAATCTAAAGTTCGTAGGAAGGGACAGAGATGTTCCAGGCTATACTGTGCAAAATTATATATTAAGTCACTACAGATAGTGAAGCACTCCATCAAAAATAACAAATCTATCACATCTTTGTCAGGAGAAGTGTAAGTTTCTGTACCTTGGCTCTTATTATCTTCATAATGTATCTTGATTGGCATTTGCTTAGTTTTAGCCTGAATTTATAATAGTTCTTGACAAAGAAGGAAATGTCTCATACCTAACAAAAGGAAAACTTAGTGTCTGTATCTGTGACATTTAGAATTTAGTGGTATCTCAAGATTTTCATGGGTAGATGAAGACTCGTCCCCATTAATTTGAAATGGGAAGTCGTGTCATGTGCTCTTTAAAAAGGAATTAGCCTTAGATCTTTACCGAGGCTATATTCCATATATTAGTTCAATGCCCAGATCATTTAGGAATAGTTATTTTAATTCATAAATGGACACGTGTGCCTCTTTTCTCAATCAGTTCTTTCTAATTTTATTATTTATTAATTTTTGCCCTCCCTTCTTCCTAATTTGCATACTTTCCACAAATATGGAACTTCTTTGAAATTAAAAACAGAAGGCATTTCAGGGCGCCTGGGTGGCTCAGTTGGTTAAGCGACTGCCTTCGGCTCAGGTCATGATCCTGGAGTCCCGGGATCGAGTCCCGCATCGGGCTCCCTGCTCTGCAGGGAGTCTGCTCTTCCCTCTGACCCTCCCCCATCTCATGTGCTCTCTGTCTCTCTCATTCTGTCTGTCTCAAATAAATAAATAAAATATTAAAAAAAAAAAAAAAAAAACAGAAGGCATTTCAATTATCTTGATTGTTGTGATGGTATCACAAGCGTTTGCGTATGTCCAAACCCATTAAATTGTACACATTAAATATGTTTGGTTTTTGTCTATCAGTAAAGCTGTTAAAAACAAACAAAATAGAAAATGGTGAAAATCATACATAAAGGCTGTGATGTCACTGGAAATATTTTTAAAAATGAATCTAGGATGGGGTAGAAACAGAGGTATAACATGGATAAGATGACAAGATTTCTTTAAGAACCACATTAAGATCAATAAGAAAAGCTGAGTACTATCAGGCCTTGAAACTATACTCTCTTACATTTGCTACAAGGATCAGAACAAGCATTTTCACCTGGGACCATTATTCTGCTATGTTGTCATGGGCTGGAGCAGAGCTAAGGTCATTGGGCAGGGGAATTGGAATTGTTGACCCAATTGCACCCAGCTATGCCCTAAATGAAATTCTACAATAAGAAGAATATAAATACCCTGATCAATGCCCCACAAACTTTAAAAATTATTTATCTTATTAGTTAAAAATGTTTGAACACTCCCTTCAATATATTTTCTTTTTTTTTTTTTTAAGATTTTATTTATTGGGGCACCCGGGTGGCTCAGTCGTTAAGCGCCTGCCTTCGGCTCAGGTCATGATCCCAGGGTCCTGGGATCGAGCCCCGCATCGGGCTCCCTGCTCTGCGGGGAGCCTGCTTCTCCCTCTCCCACTCTCCCTGCTTATGTTCCCTCTCTCGCTGTGTCTCTCTCTGTATTTATTTGACTGAGCCACCCAGGTACCCCTCCCTTCAATGTATTTTCATTTATATATACAATTACATGCATACACATATAATAAAGCATATAAAACATAAAAATTCATATAGAAATGTAAAAGAATGAGATAAAAACTTAATATAAATAGAGTTTTATTATTTTCCTTCTGCACTCCAGTAGATCTTTTGTAATCTCTACCTTGGATACCATTACACTATTTCTGAGGCCATAATCGTTAGGGTCAGATGGAAGGAGCTAACAAAGGCTAACTCCTTCCTTTTTAGACAAAACTGAATTTTAAAATTTTAAGGAAACTATTTTATTAATATTCCAAGGATCAAAAATATAGGACAAACTTAACTTCCTAATACCAATACTGACTACAGTTTAGTCCTGCTTTACCTCTGAATTTTCATTCTTATTTTCATTCTGCTTTGTATTGCTCTTAATTAATATTTCTCTTAGTTTGGGGGTGCCTGAGTGGCTCAGTCAGTTAAGCGTATTACTCTTGGTTTCAGCTCAGGTCATGATCTCAGAGTTGTGAGATCGAGTCCCATGTTGAGCTCCCATGCTCAGCCAGGAGTCTGCTTGAGATTGTCTCCCTCTCCCTCTGCCCCTCACCCTGCTCACGCTCACTCACTCTCTTTCTCTCTCTCTAAAATAAATAAATAAATAAATCTTTAAAAAAAATATTTCTCTTAGTAGAAAACAAATTGATGTTTGCTTGATTGGTAAAGAGCTAGAGATTTTTTTTTATTCATAGATAAGGAGAGAGTTTTGATGATATTATCATATATAGAAGAAGTCTTTGACTAGAACCTCACCATCAGATTGTCCGCAAATTAAGAGGGGCTGAGTGAGGTTTTCATATGTAGGTGAATCACTAATCTTCAAGTCATAAATATTTAGCTATAAATGTTTAAACGTCTTCATCTGTAAGACACTTTCACAGCCAGATTCCTAACTTTTACACCAGAGTCTTGTCTTCTAATATTCTCTGACATTTGTTTCAAGGGAAGTTAAAACCACATGATTCAATACAACAAAAGCATGGCTTCTTTGATTTTTTTTTTTGTTCCTGTTTTATTGCAACTTCAGTTGCAGAAAGTGGAATTACTAACACACTAAGGTTTTGGCACTCTCATTTGTCCACTTCAGCATTTTCCTTTTCTTTGCCTACTTTAAGCCCCAAACCCCTTTTCCATTTTCCTCCTATAAATATATATTCACTCTACTTTGTTTGACATCTTGGATATACATATAAAATACATAGCAGTGATTGTGCTTGCATGTGTTTTCTTTTGTAAATTATGTAGCTTCTGGCTTTATTTCTTCTTAAAAAATTAACCAGTTCTCCCTATACTAAGCAATTTGTAACTAACCCAGTGGTTCTCAGATTTTTCGTCTCAGCAAGCCTTTAAACCTTTCAATGGAGGAAACTAAAAATCATTTGTCTACGTGGGTTATATCTATCAATATTTTTACTATTGGGATGCCTGAGTGGCTCAGCTGGTTAAGCCTCTGCCTTTGGCTCAGGTCGTGATCTTGGGGTCCCAGGATTGAACCCTGCGTTGGGGGTCTGTGCTCAGCAGGGAGTCTGCTTCCCCCTCCGCTCCTACTGTTTTTCTCTCTCTCTCTCACTCATTCACTCTCTCTCTCAAATAAATAAAGTCTTTTTAAAAAATATACTATTATAACTTAAAACTGAAAATAATAATTAATTTGTAATTGATTTAGAAATGCTTCTGACCTTACAGACCTTGCGAAGGAGGATCAGAGACCCCCAATGTTTCCGTGAACCACTTATCACATTTCACATTTTGCCACACAGGTCTGGTTCTAAGCTCTCCCTTCTATTCCATTGATCTATTTATTTCTTGGCCTTTGGTTGTATAAATGAGATGAGAGACACTATAAATTATGTAAAAGGTATGACAGTGTACCAGAATTGAGCCCTGCGTTTCAGAAATTTTATATGACCATTTGTGATTTACCTGTCATCTCTGGAAATCAGTTCATTCACCTGTAAATCAGGAGACGAAGAAGATATTTCATAAATACCTTCCTGCTCTCTCATTCTTTGATATAAAAAAGTCCAGCACCAGCCAACATCACAACTCACTGAACACTGAGCAAAATGTTCATCTTGCCTTCCACCCACCAGTTGCCATTTCCTCATGAATATTAATTTATTTTCAACTTTAATGTTAATTTGCAGAGATAAGTGTTCTGAGGATTAAATAAATTAAGACATGTAAAGCACTTAGAACAGGAGCTGCAAAATAAAGCAGACACAGAAAGACAAATACTGTATGATCTCACTTATATGTGGGATCTAAAAAAGTCGAAATCATAGACCTAGAGAGTAGCATGGTGGCTGCCAGAGGCTGGGGGTGTGGAGGAAGTGGGGAGATGTTGGTCAAAGGGTATATCAACTTTCATTTATAATATGAGTAAGTTCTGGGGATCTAATGTATAGCATGGTGATTATGGTAAATTGCACTGTTTCGTATACTTGAAATTTGCTAAAGGAGTAGAGCTTAAGTGTTCTCACCACACACAAACAAAACGGTAATGTGACGTGATGGAGGCACATAATTATGAGTTAGAAAAACTCACCACTTGCCACCAGTTGTGGGAAAAATCCAGTGTTTCCCTCCTATGTGTCTTTCTCTTTACTTTTGTCACCAGCTAGCCCTCAAGACCGGACCTTTACAGCCCACCTGCTTGTACTCACTGACCTTTGTCCCACCCTTTTCCTTAAGCTCTTCTTTCCAGGTTATCTCCTAACTCAGGCAAAGGGAAAGCAAAACCACCCCGTAAGTGATAGTGACTGCCCTGACAGGACCTCTAGCTGGCCCAGACCACCCAGACCAGTTTTTGAGCTTAACCCCTGACTCACGCCTGTGCAAATGGACCATGGGGTAACTTCTAGAACGACCGACAACTACCTTTACCTCATGCTAATACTAAAATCTCCACCCAAGGAGGAGCCTCAGCCTCAGTTACATAACATAGAGCGTATGTCTAGGCATGTTTCCTTAAGGCACATGAGTGACCTTCTGCCTGCCTCTACATACAATGACAGGACTTCCCTATTTAAACATTCATCCAAACCCTAAATAAAAGGAACCCATCCACCCTTACCCGGGGAGTCATGGCTTTGGAAGCCATTTTTTGCATCTCCTTATTTGCTGCAAATAGTTTTCTTTGTGCGACAACTCAACCTGGTGCGGTTTCTGACTCCCCAAGGAGTGAACTCACGTTGGCTAGGTTACACTTTCACACTACTGCCATACTCACACAGAACTGTTCACTTCTGACACTTCCGCTCACCAACTGTGAGGACTTTCCCCACACCAAGCAATTCTCTGCGATTCTAGCCGAGTGTCCTGCTGATGCAGGCTAGCTGGGTCCAAAAACCCAGGCGGGGGTCCCCCGGGGCCAGTTAAGAGGGTTCTTGGCTTCATGCAGGATAGAAATCAAGAAGTGGGGCGCCTGGGTGGCTCAGTTGGTTAAGCGACTGCCTTCGGCTCAGGTCATGATCCTGGAGTCCCGGGATCGAGTCCCGCATCGGGCTCCCTGCTCGGCAGGGAGTCTGCTTCTCCCTCTGACCCTCCCCCCTCTCATGTGCTCTCTCTCATTCTCTCTCTCTCAAATAAGTAAAATCTTTAAAAAAAAAAAGAAATCAAGAAGTGAGAGCAGAGTTTATTAAAGATACGGAGAGAGTGTAGGTACACACAGAGCATCTGGGATACTCCAAAAGGAAAGAAGAGTGCATCTGTCTTTGCTTGGGGCCTGGGGTTTTTATTGAGGACGGTGGTCTGGCGTACATGTCTTCTTAGTAATCCAGGAACAAAGACTAGTGTTTAGGTGTCCCCCATAAGTCACTAAAGCCTGGAACCAGGGGTCTTGATGAGTCAGTGGTCTTGGAAAACGTCATGACGACCCCACCCAGTCACTCCTTAGATGTGATCAACTGGGCTGGAAGACTCCAAGAAAATCCTTGACCTTTACAAGGGGGACATATATTATCTGTTCTATAAGGCGTGTGTAAGACAGGGGTGTAGGTCCTAGCAATAACAGGCACAGGAAAAGCAGCAGAAAAGCAGTTTTTCATGGGGTCTCTTTAGTTTCCCTGTCTCACTACTGTTTACTCAATTCTGACACTATATGACTGGAGATACATCAGATCTCACAGATTAAAGGCTCAGACCCATAACAGTGCCCTCACTCTTCAGATCCAATCACAAGTACAGTGCTTCTGACCCATACTTCTGACGCACTGGCTATAGATCTGAGGTTCCTATGACCCCCTCCTCGGATTTGATTAATTTGCTAGAGCGGCTCACAGAACTCAGGAAAACTGTTTACTTACTGTTTACCCGTTTCCTGTAAAAGGTTATGAGAGGGGATACGGAGGAACATTCAAATGGAAGAGATAAGTAAGGGCAGGGATTCTCTGGGTATGCCATTCTCCCCAACCTCCATGTGTTCACCAACGCAGAAGCTCTCCTAACCCTGGCCTGTTGGGTTTCTATGAAGGCTTCAGTACAGAGGAATGATTTATTAGATCATGGACCACTGTCGATTGATTCAACCTCTAGCCCCTCCGCCCTCCCAGGGATCTGGGTGCGGAGGGCTGGGGGTGGCAGGGACTAAGAGTTCTAAGCTTCTAATCACAGGATTGGTTCCCCTGGCAACCAGCTCCCATCCTTAGGTTTACCCAAGGGCTTTCCACTAGCCAGCTCATTAGCATAAGAAAAGATACCTTTATCACTCTGACCACAGGAAATTCCAAGGATTTGGGGAGCTCTGTGCCAGGTACAGGGGTGGAGGACCAAATATGCATTTCTTATTACAAATCACAGTATCACAATTAACTTGATTGTGGTGATCATTTCGCAATGTATATGTATATGAAATCATCATATTGTACAAAAAAACACATCACATTGTACAATCTAAATATATACAATTTTTATTTGTCTATCTCATTTGTCATCTCAATAAAATTGGAAAAAATAATAAAATAATGTAAAATAAAAAGAACTGTAGCTGGCATATGCTATGTTCTCAGTAGATATCAGATATTGTTTTTGTTGTTATCAATGATGTCATTGTAATCACATCATTTGAAAACATCTGTTCAGGAGGGACAAGTTAGAAGGTCCAGCCATGAACCTCACTGTTGTGGAGTTGTGGAGGGCAATGGCCAAGAAAGAATTCTTGAGACATTGTATGGTGCAGCTTAGTTAAGTTTATTTAAGTAGCATGGGGACAGGACCCGTGGGCAGAAAAAGCTGCACTTTTTGCTGTATGAAGCTGATGGTTATATGCTTAGTGCTCAAGGGGGAAGGGACATGCAGGGAGTATTAGATCATAAATGTCTTCTTCGAATTTCTACTTGTAAAACTACTTTCACAAGATTTCTCTGGTGCTTATCATTCAGTTCAATATTAACTATCGGTGAGATTTACAGGCAGTCATGAGACCCTTTTAGGATGTAGCAACCAGTATGTATTTGATACTTATTGAAACTATGCAGGCTATAGGTCAGCCTTCTGGGCTAAAGGTAAAATTTTTCTGCTTCCATTTCTCAGATCACCATTTTCTTTATATATTATATAATTCACTGATTATATATTGTCAATTTCACAATTCATATAGAGTCATACTCTCATAGATATGTACATGTTATTAAAACTAAACCTAATACATCTCTCTAAACCAGAACTATATATTTCTATTTGTTCAATCAAGAAACAAAGGTCTTTTCCTTTGAAACATTTTCTAGGAGTGTCAACTTTCTAGGAAAAAACTTCTCAATATGCAATCAGAATTCCTGAAAAAAATAGTGAAGTTTGTAGTTTAGTTACTAGTGATGTACCAATGTTAATTTATTAGTTTTTGATAAATGTACCATAGTTAGGTAAGATATTAACATTAGGGGAAACTGGGTGAAGGGTGTATAGGAACTCTGGACTATCTTTACAACTTTTCTGTAAATCTAAAATTATTTCAAAATAAATTAAAAAAAAAATTGGGGGGTGCCTGGGTGGCTCAGTCGATTGAGCAATTGAGCGTCTGCAGTCAGCTTAGGTCATGAGCCTGCATTGGGCTCTCTGCTGGGCAGGGAGCCTGCCTCTCCTTCTCCCTCTGATCCTCCTCTCTGCTTTTGCTCTCTCTCTCACTGTCTCAAATAAATAAATAAAATCTTTATAAAAAATTTTTTTTTCTCTCTAGCCCTTGTGCCTAATATATGTACTTAATAAGAGTTTGAGGAATAAAGGGAAGTATATGTGGTCCCATTCGTTTATTCATACTCTTTTTTTTTCCCCCTCCCCTTTTTAAGAGGTTCTCCTCTCTTACACATTCTGTCTTTGAGAGGCAAGCAGGGAGGCAGTCATGGGCACTCCCAGTGGCACTCAGGACTAAAGATGGCTCACCATGACACTCACCTCCACTGAAGTTTGGTATGTTAGCAAAACCATGGCCTTTGAAACCACACATATGAGTCCATATTTCAGCTCGACCCTTTTTTATGACCATGACAAGGCATTTATCCTCTCTGCATCTTAGTTGCATTACCATAAAGATAGGAATTTTATTTGCTTTGCAGAGCTGCTGTGAAAATAACATACATAATTGGTTGGTACATAGTCGGTATATTGTTAGTTTCCTGTCTTTGGGGTTTTACGTTGATTTCAGGAAGATGACCTTGTTCTTGGGGAGGAATGGCAGTTATTCATTATGAGGCTGGAACAATGACAACATGGATCTTTGGAAAACTCTGGATTCCCCAGCCCAGGTGTAGGAGATAGAATGTCAGCCTTCCAGCACACCCAAGCTCTCAGTATCTGACAAGGGAGGCCAGACTAGCCAAGGGAAAATGAGAGGGGGCTGCAGTGCCCCTGTACTGTGCCCTCCCAGTTCTTTTTGTCCATTTATTCCTTCATGCATTAATCCAATACTGTATCTACTTGGGTGCCTACTGTGTCCTATGCCGGGACTCAGTAGTGAACAGTCTTGGCCACTGCCTTCATGGAGCTTTCGGTGCAGTTTGTTGCTGGGGGTGGAGAAAGAGACTGCACAGAGCACAATAACCCTAACTATGATCACGAGAAGGGCTACTAAGAAAAAGTGTGGGCTATGAGAAAGAATAACCAGGGGATCCAGCATAGTCTGGGGGACAAGAGGGCTCCCCTGAGGAAGTGATACTGAAACTGAGACATAAAAGACAAATGGGAGTTAGCCAGGTGTTATGGGCTGAGTTGTGTCCCCCTAAAAATTCATATGTTGAAGCCCTAACCCCCCATACCTCATACTGTGACTGTATTTGGAGATAAGTCCTTTAAAGAGGTGATTAAGTCGAAAATGAGGCCCTGAAGGTGGGCCCTAAACCAATCTGACTGGTGTCCTTATAAAAAGAGGAAATCTGGATACACCCAGAGACACCAGGGAGGCATGCACCCAGAGGAGAGACCACGTGAGGACACAGTAAAAAGGAGGCCATCTGCAATCCAAGGAGAGAGGCCTCGGAAGAAACCAAACCTGCCAACACCTTAATCCTGGACTTGCAGCTGCCAGAAATGTGAGAAAAAAATTT
This sequence comes from Neomonachus schauinslandi, assembly GCF_002201575.2. NCBI lineage: Eukaryota > Metazoa > Chordata > Mammalia > Carnivora > Phocidae > Neomonachus > Neomonachus schauinslandi. Next base: position 96,158,164 of record NC_058419.1, on the reverse strand, counting down.
TCTGTTGTTTAAGCCAAAAAAATAAAAACACGGAGGTTCACCTACATCATGATGATCTGGGACAACGTTTTAAATACCAATTCGTAGGACTCATGTCGAACCTAATAAAATCAGAATCTCAAAAGTGGGGCTTAGAATCCCTATTTTTAGCAAGATTCTCAGGTGTTGCTTTTCTTTTTCAAAGTATCAGAGCTATCATCCAATAGCCTTTCTTAACCACGATCGCCTAAGAGAATTAAATCCTACAGAAAATTATTTCAGCGACTATTTTATCATTTCTCTCAAAGACAGTATATACCCAATACCATTCTAGACCTACAAGAGCTGATTTTATCCATTACATACTGAGGGGAAGCAGAATTTGCCACCCACAAGTATGTCTCTTTGGCGTAAGGATACTTTTGAGTGGATTATTTTTAAGAAACTGCAAACAGGAGAAGCTCTGAAAATGGAGTAAAAGTACCCTTTTACAGGAGACATTTACATTTATAGGGGAAATCTCCATTTATAAGGTGATCTCCTGTTCTGTACCTGGAAGAGAAGGACAACTTTAAATCTCTAGAAACTCGGGGCACCTGGGTGGCTCAGTCGTTAAGCGTTTGCCTTCGGCTCAGGTCATGATCCCAGGATCCTGGGATCCAGCCCCACATCGGGTTCCCTGCTCAGCAGGAAGTCTGCTTCTCCCTCTCTCTCCCCCACTGCTTGTGTTCCCTCTCTCACTGTGTCTCTCTCTCTCTCTCTGTCAAAAAATAAATACAATCTTTAAAAACTAAAAAAATAAATCTCTAGAAACTCTTATCAATGGAGAAGATAAGGACTTAACTCTGCATAACAACCATAGTCTCATTTTCTGTGCTTTGCCTGATAATCTCCCATAACTGCTTCCCCCCAAAACATCTTCTGTCTTTAGCTGGAGAAAGTATTTAAAGTGGTGGCTTTGGCCATTTCAGAGAGTCACTCCTGGTTCTTTCCCATGTATACAGGAAATATACATCTTATTAAACTTGGTTTTCTTCCTCTTAATCTTTTTATTACAGGGGATCTCAGCCAAGAACCTAGAAGGGTAGAGGGAATTATTTTTCCTCCTTTGCAATACGAATGGATGCCTTAAGGCAGCAAGGCTTTATTCTTTCAAGAAATCTTGGTTGAGATAGCCTACTACAATGCAAAATACATGGCACATTAATGGTTTTCTATAAATCACTCAAACTGTAGCAATATTAGTTACTAGCCAGTGTTTCGATCTCAACTTTACTACTAACCAGCCATGTGTCATTAGACAACTCACTTAACTCCTCAACTGAAATATCAGTGGAATTAACAAATGACCATGAATAAATTTTCTGACCATTTGTAAATGGGAGAAAAATGGCTACTTGTGGGTGCCAAGTGAAATAATAGATAATAGTGTTCAACAAAGAGCCTATCACATAGTAAAAGTCTAATAATTATATATTCTTGTTGAGGTCTATTATCTATATTATACTTCCGCAAAAGATATTTGATACCTCAAATATGCCCAAGAGTGAATATTACATACTAAAACCAGAAAATTCTCCTAAGAAGGAACAGTAACTAAACTTTTTTCAAGATAAATATATCTGCAACTTCTTGTTTCCATACTTGCTGGTAGCCAAAGCTAGAAACTGAAGACTTCAAGACAATAATAGACTTCTTTATCAAGCTCAAAATTCTCTAAATGGGTTAAAATTACTCTCTGCTCACTTAAATATCACCGCACTCAAAGGGCTTTGTTCTTCAGAATAAGCACATTCATTGTTGATGTTTTGCACCTTTTTTTTTTTTTGGTCCCTCTCATGGTAGAGCACATATTTTTACCCCCAAGTGGGGCCTGTTTTCTGTGAAAGAAAAGAGCTCATGTTTTGTTCTTGCTGTATGCCTGAGGTCTCACAACTGCACAGAAGACAGCTTACTTCAAAGCACATCAACGGGGCTTTGAAAATTAAGTAGGAAATATTAAATAAATGTAAGCCTCCTTTTTTGTTTGTTTGCTCTACTTTGAATCTTTGGATGGTGTATTAGTCAGGGTTCTCCAGAGAAATGGAACCAAAAGGATGTGTATATGAATAGAAAGGTATTTATTTTAAGGAATTAGATATGAATATGGGGTGAATATGGACACTGGCAAGTCCAAATACGGGGTGTAGGCCAGCAGGCCTGAGACTCAGGAGAGGTGATGGTATAGATGAAGTCTGAACACAACTGGCTGGAGAAATCTCACTTGCTAAGGAGGCCAGTCTTTTTCTACTATTCAGGCCTTCAACAGAATGAATGGTTCTAATTCACATTTTGGAGAGCAATCTGCATACTCAAAGTTCACCTATGTAAACGTTAATCTCATCTGAAACTGCCCTCCAAGTTGACAACATAAAATTGAACATCACAGATAGTATGTAATAGGAAATACAATTTGCAATATCTATTTCAAAGGAATGTGCAACACAAAATTTCATAATGTAAAACTTGACATTTCTTAATTCTAAATTCTTATTCTACTCTTGTCTTGCTTCATGATGAAGAGGAAATCATATGCACATTGGAGGATCTTCAGATAGAGATGGGCATTTAAAATTACATTAAATGAGACTGCCAAGAGAATAAGCATAAATTGAGTAAAGAATAGACCTGGGACCTAAGCTACATGGTTCTGCCACATTTAGAGGTCAAGGAATTCCAACCATGGTAACAGAAACAGCAACAACTGAGGTAGTAGGATCAAATAGGACTGTGTTATGACCTCGTTGCCAGATCAAGTTTCAGGAAGGAGGGGATCACCAGCTCAGATACTACCGGAAGAAATGGGAATTGAGTAATGGTCATTAGATTTAACAATGGGGACATAACCAATAACCTCACAAGTGCAGTTTCTGTGGGTGGTAGAAATGAGAGAATTGTGCAACCATCCATTTCTGGGACAGTTCATCTCCCTATCCTTATGTGGTTTCCTCAAACTTATTTTCTGACCACTTGGCACATAAAAAGCTTTTTGATAAAGGGGTTAATCACTCAGATTAGAAACACCATATACCACATCTCTCCTTGGAGAGTCATGAAGCAAATGAGCATACTTAAATAACCTAAGAAATCCAAAAATAAACCTGTTTACCTCCGGTTCACCTAGAAACCTTATTTCCCATAAAGCTTGTGTGTGTGTGTGTGTGTGTGTGTGTCTATTAGGTCCATGATTTCTTTTTTCTTTTTAAGATTTTATTTATTTATTTGATAGAGAGAGACACAGCGAGAGAGGGAACACAAGCAGGGGGAATGGGAGAGGGAGAAGCAAGCTTCCCACGGAGCAGGGAGCCTGATGCGGGGCTCGATCCCAGGACCTGGTATCATGACCTGAGCCGAAGGCAAACACTTAACGACTGAGCCACCCAGGCGCCCCAGGTCCATGATTTCTGACCCATGAATCTGAAAGTCAAAAAACATAGTTATCTTTGGAGTAAAATATCAGTGTGGGTAGTTGTTAAGTAATGTTTTTAAATTTGAGCATATTAGACCCAAACAGTATATGAATTCATGCCATAAGAAAAGAATATAGATGCATGCTTTATAAAATATCAAATACAATGTTTAATATATACATAAATATTAGGGCAGGTTTAGGTTGACAGCAAAACTGAGCAAGAAGTAAAGAGAAGTCCCATATATGCCTTCCCCATCTTTAAATAGAGCCTCCCGTACCATCAGTATCCTGCACCAGAGTGGTACATTTTTTACAGTCAATGAACCAACACTGATTCATCATTATCATGCCAAGTCCATGGTTTACATTAGGGTTCACTCTTAGTGTTGGACAGTATGAGTTTGGACAAATGTAAAATGCCATGTATCCTCCATTATAGTATCATGCAGAATAGTTTCACTGTCCTAAAGCCCTCTATGCCCTACCTATTCATCAAAACCTTGGCAGTCACTGATTTTTTTTCAGTTTCCATAGTTTTGTCTGTTCCAGAATGTCATACAGTTGGAATCATACAGTATGTAGCCTTTTTAAATTAGCTTCTGGGGGTTAGTGGCTGGCTCAGTCAATAGGGCATGGGACTCTTGATCTCAGGGTTTTGAGTTCAAGCCCCATGCTGGGCGTGGAGCCTACTTAAAAAAATAATAATAAAATAAATAAAATGGCTTCTGTCATTTAGTAATTTTCATTTAAGTTTCCTCCATGTCTTTCCATGGCTTGATAACTCATTTCTTTTTAGCTCTGAATAACTGTCCATTGTCTGGATGTACCACAGTTTATTTAAGCATTCACCTACTGAAAGACATCTTGATTGCTTCCAACATTTGGCAGTTATGAATAAAGCTGCTATAAACATCTATGTGTAGAGTTTTGTGTGAGCATGTTTTCAGCTTATTTGTGTAAATACCAAGGAATGCAACTGCTTGATCATATCATGAGTATGTTTAGTTTTGTAAGAAGCTGCCAAACTGTCTTCCAATGCTTGTACCATTTTGTATCCCCACCAGCACTGAATGTGAGTTCCTGTAGCTTCACATTCTTGCCAGCATTTGGTATTGTCAGTATTTTGGATTTTGGCCATTCTAATAGGTATGTAGTGATAACTCATTGTTTTAATTTGCAATCTCCTAATGAAGTACAATGTTGAGCATCTTTTCATATGCTTATTTACCATATGTGTATCTTCTTTAAGGTGCTATCCTCTGTATTTTAAAAATAAAAACTAAAAGTAATTAAAGTAACAGAAAAATGCTGAAAAAATAATGTTGAAGATAAAGGTGCTTCATAAAATAAAGATTTAAAATCAATAAATAATTTTCAAATACCCGTTTCTTACAACAGTACATTCAGTGTTATAAAAGAGAGCGTAAATAAATAAATACATACATACATACATAAATAAAAGAGCTGCTGCGGATCCCCTGGAGATTACAGCTCAACAGAATATTCATTACCTTATAAATTCACCAAAATAAAGCTTTACAGAGCCCCTGGTAAGAAAAGACCCAGTAGTAGGAAAACCAGTTCCAATCTATTTAAGTGAACCATCCTGTCCTAGGCTATTGACTTCATTCAAGTGAATCAGTCAAAAATAAAAACTTTTTTAAAAGCCTGACACTTTTAAACTCACTTCTATAAGCAATTTTCCACCCAACAGTGATGAGCTGTTCCCACTCTTCAGTGAGATTCAACAGATGCAGCCAGGATACCTCATTTACTAACCAGAGCCTAACAGAGGGAAATTCCACAGAAATCTGTGATGAATTTGGAAATAACAGTTAAAATAACCTAGTCCCACTTAGTTTACATGTGGCCCCTGGGAATGGCCGTGAGAAGGATGGGACTGGGAGGGGGAGAAATGAGGGCCTCCAGGTCCAAAGTGAAATACTTTTCTATACGCATAAAATACAATGGGGACCTACACATACGAAAATACAAGCCAGAGAGGTTGTATGACCGAGGAATTGGAACATGGGATGTTTTCCCCTTGCTCTCATCATGTTGCCTGTTGTGGTCACACAACCTTCAGATACATTCCACACTTAATCATTCTGCTTGATTTGGTGCCTCCTTGTGAGCACAGTTTGTAAATAGTTTGCTGAAGGTCCATACGAGTAGGCATTGGTTCAGGAAAACTGCAGGTGGCTTCAGGATGAGCCAGCCGGAAGGTGGGACCATGAGCAGTTACGGGAAAGCCTACATATGAATGAGCCTCAGCTTTACGGGGCACTGGTTTAGAAGAAATCACCTGACGTCAACACGTTCCTCAGAGGAAGACGGTGTGGAGATGTCATACCAAAAAGTAAGCAATACCAAACACCTTTGAGCAATGTTCTCACCAACAATATGCTGTACGGGGGAATTATGCATTTTACTGTGATGAACGGCATTGTGTCTGGAGGTGGGTACTGACTGATAAGTGAAAGCCTCCGGAAGGACATTTGTATGGTTCCCTTTGTCACTGGTTTGTATTGTTCTCTCCTATCTCTCAGGATGCAGCACATTTGAGTCGTCCTTCGAAGATGCGGCGGCTTCATGAAAACAATCTCTTGCACCGTGTGAATTACATTTTGTCTTTCCTGGAGAATATCAGGAAAGGAATACATCTAAGAACCATTCCAGAAGACAGACTCGCTACATAAATTAAGTTTGATAAAGTAATGAGCAGCTTGGGGGAAGAATAATACATTTGTCAGCCTCCTCGATTCCCCAGGATGGCAATGGCGTCCAGAATTGGTGCTGAGCAGGAAGATGAGGACAAGGTGGGGAGGAAGGAAGGGGCGCTACTCTCCTGAAACCCTCACGAGAGAGAAGAGATGTCTGGCTTGACAAGACTTCCCCGATGGATTCTTAACGCTATTCCAGGGGACCTCCTTCAAGGCTATAGTTTCTGAGGTTATACTAGAAATTCCCTATCACTCATTTTTGGGTTGTTTGAGAGTCAAGAAGTTTAAACAGAGAGGCTAGATCGAAACCCTGTCACACAACAGTGTGCTTGTGCTGTTTGCCCAGCTAGTTTTTGAGGACTTGAGTGGTGGTGTGGGAAGAGCACAGCCCATGGGGCAGGAAGTGCAGTATGAGGATTTGGTTCACCATGCACTAGACCTGGTTAACTTGGACTAACTACTACTAGGCCTTCCTGAGACTCAGCTTTCCTGTCCGTGAAGTGAGAGTACTTCCCATACCCACCTCACAGAATTATTGTGAGACATGATGAGAAAGTGTGAGAGAGAGCCACTTGTACAAGGTAAAGCAACGTGCAAATGCTCATTAGAATTTATTTTAAAATTTGCCATGGAGCAGAACAAAGATTCAACTGGGATATAGATCTAATCCTCACAGGAAAAAAAAAAAAAAAGAGAGAAAATTAAATTTAGACAGTTATGGTGCCTGTTTTGTAATTTTTGTATTATCTCCTTTCTTCAAGGGCAAATTGATGACTTTTTTGCATACTATCCTCATTCTCCTTGTTAATCTTTAATTCACACTCGCCCAGGGAAACGGCCCCCTAACCTCTGTAACTCACTGTCTAGACATCTGAATGACTTTCTTTCATCCTTAATTTTCTAATACTATCAGTAAAATGTAATTGATATGCAGGATCTCAAGAAATAGTCTACTAATCGATGATAAGTGATACCAATATTCACTGTCATTGTGTAGAGGCAAAGTAATGCTTTGCCAAAATGCCTTGAAAGGGAAGAAAATGCAAGGTTAGAAGGTACTTCAAAGATCTTTCCTGCTGATGCTTTGGCCTTCAGTCAAGAATATATTTAAATCAGTCTCACAGATGGTAATTTAATTTTTATGGACCCATAGGAAAACAGATTACACACACATACACAAACACACGTAAACTTTTCAGTGATTAATAATTCTAAAGAGAAAATAATCATCATGGTCATGCCTAAATAATACGAAAATTGTGAGGCCATGTATATCACTATACCTAAGAAATTATGTAAATTTTTAATACACTTTATTTTTTAGAAAAGTTTTAGGTTTACACTAAAATTGAGTGGAAGGTACAGAGATTTCCCATATAATCCTGCCCCCATATGTGCATAGCCTCCCCTTATTATCAACATCTACATGAAATATTTATGAATATATTGAAAGCAGAAAAATAGGAAAGATGGTTTTGAGAAGTGGAGAGAGATCACACAAGGACTATTTAGAGGAGAAAATAATTGAAGGGAAATAAGAGGGGGGCAACATTCAATATAATACCAGAATGATAATTGAGCAGGGGCATGGAGAGGCAGAACTTTCTGCTTTCTCTTTTATACTGTCTTGTGTTTTGATGGTTCTTATGTGCGTATTCTCCTGAGAAAGTGAAAGATGCAGGATTCTAAATATACTAGCTGGTGCTCATTTTTTCCAGGCCCAGCTCACGAGTGCTGATGATATTGCTTCTACCTATATCACAGAACTTAATTACATTTGTCATATAGTTACGTGCTCATATTTATGCATCGTTGGCCAAGCTCTGAACTTGTGGCGGTTCAACAGTGTTTATTATTCTTTTTATAACCCTCCCTATACTAACTCAGCCTTCTGAACAAAGGATACACCCAGAAATTTCCTAGCGAAATGGTCTTGAGACTAGACAGACCAATAAGGTGTAGGAGCTTGGAGGTCATCTCAGCAGAAGAAGTGAAGGAGCCCAGAATTCAGAGGGAAGACTATAGAGAGCTATCAGGATGTCAGATGGGATGCTGGGCCTTCTCAGTGCATCCTATCAATTCTATCAAGAGGAAGGGCAGGAAGAGAGTATGTCTTGTTGCTGGTGATGTTAACCTTGATCCCTTCATTAAGGTGGTGTCTGTCAGGTCCCTTTAACTGTGAAGTTACCATTTTTTCCTTTTTATTAATATGTATCTTGTGTGGAGATACTTTGAGACTAGGCAAATATCCTGTTTCTCATCATATTTTGTCCTATTAATTTTAATATCCAATAATGATTTTCTGATTTACCCAGAAGTGGATTATTTTCTATTTCCATCATTCCTTAGCCAATTTTTAATTAGAATTCTGTTTGTTAGGAAGAGCTGTCCTCTCTTCACTCTTTTGTTTATGGGTTGGTTTCAAAGAAGGTGAAACATCAGAATTCACCAAACATGTTAGAAAGGCCAATTTATGAAAATACTATTTCAAATGCTTTCTAATAACACACTCTCTTTGATTTGCAAACATGTGTCAGTGTGTGTGTGGTGGGGCTGGGGGGTGGTATATATGTGTACCTTGGACATATAGGCCCATTTGCTCTTGAAGTCATGACTGACAAAAAATAAAGTAACGTCACAGGTTTGACATATCCAAGGGGAAGTACAACCCAGCAATGCAGACCCTCTGTTGGGTAACATCATGTAACATAACAGGAGACACAAGGCTAGCATATCATATCCCTACATAGTCAGCAGGCAAAATTGAAAAAACAAAACAAAACAAAAAACCAAAACAGTTCTTTGGGAAAAAAAAAAAAAAAGAATAAAGTAAACTCTGGGGCATCAGAAAACTGCTGCCTGAATTTATTTTTTATTTTATCTCTAAAGTAATGAATGATCTTTAATCTAGGCCTTTCTTCCCCAAGTACCCATATTCTGAAAGTGTGAAGAATCCATTTCACAGAATCACACTCTAATTGTCTAGAGCAGAGAGTCTTAAGTGACCTCCGTATTTCAGATGAACTATCTTTGCTTCGTTAAAAAAAGTGGCATTATGGGACGTGGTCTACACCTTCAGATAGTTAAGAAATAAAAATACACACATTCTTATTGTACAAATTGCCTCAGCATACAGCCTGACAGGAACTGGGCATTGAGCCAGATAATGCCCTACCTCACAAGTGCAACAAAAAACTGCAAGAATCTCTGCCTGGGGATGCCTGGTGGCTCAACCGGGTAAGCAGCTGCCTTCAGCTCAGGTCGTGATCCTGGGGTCCTAGGATGGAGCCCCGCGTGGGGCTCCCTGCTCAGTGGGGAGCCTGATTCTCCATCTCCCTCTGTCCCCTGCCCCTGCTCGTGCTCGTGCTTGCGCTCTCTCTCAAATAAATAAAATCTTAAAAAAAAAAAATCTCTTCCTGGCCATGATCACACAGCACATTCTAAAGATTTTGCTGTTGTATAATTTTCCCAAAGGAGCTACTCCTTCTCAAGGTACTTCTTCAGGTGGCAGAACAACGAATCGATTTGCTTCTTTTGGCTAAACTTACTCTCAGTTATGAAAATATTCAGGTTTGATTAGTTGTTACAATTCATTCAAAGTGCTTTGAACTTGCTCTAACAGGTGAACACATGGCTGCAGATATTGTGCCTTTGCTCCTCAGAAGCTATTTACAACCCCTTCTCCCTTACCTTCCTTTACTAAAGAGACTGGAAAGCTACATTAGTCACTGGTTCAGCCTCTCATATAGCCAGGGTGGCCAGAAGAGAGCTAGTTTTCGTCGTTAGTGAGATGTATGTAGTAGTCTTTCAAGAAAGAAAGAAAGAAAAGAAAAGAAAAAGAAAAAAGAAAAGAAAAGAAAAGAAAGAAAAAGAAGGGACGCCTGGGTGGCTCAGTCAGTTAAGCGTCTGCCTTCGGCTCAGGTCATGATCCCCGGGTCCTGGGATAGAGTCCCGCATCGGGCTCCCTGCTCCGCAGGGAGTCTGCTTCTCCCTCTGCCTCTGCCTCTCTCTCTCTCTGTCTCTCATGAATAAATAAATAAAATCTTAAAAAAAAAAAAAAGAAAGAAAAAGAAAAAGAAAAACTTCAGGTGGAGAAAGTTTTGACCATTCCCTTTCTTCCAGTCTGATACATGAGGGTAGAATGATAGGGTGGGAAGACAGAAAGAACCATGGTTTCCTGATGGCATTCTATTGCACAGGCTACCTCCTATAAAAGGTTAACTGATAAAAATACCTGCCCCCTCCCCTACTGAGTATTTTAGCCACTGCTGTCAGGTTTTTTGTGGGGTTTTTTTTTTTGCTTTTTAAAGACAATTACATTCTTACAGATATGAACATTCTATGAACTCTCTCAAAATATGATGACCAATATAAATACTTTCCACCAGAAATTCAGCAGTTTTAATAATTCTCATAGCTTCAGGTTATGAAGGAGGAAATCTAGATAATTCTCAGCAATAGAGATGAGTTGCTTATGTTTTTTAGATCTGTTTTAGTTTCTCTGGATGGAAAAAAACCTAAGCTGAGTATGTTCAAAGAAAAATTATGGAAAATAACATTTTCCTTCTTCTGTATTCCCTAAGAAATAATATCCACTCTCAAGTACCTAAATTACTAGTAAAACTTTCTTTTCTTCCCCTTTAGTTCTTTCACCTTTGGGATACTTGAATGGATGTATGGGAAATAATTAAAGTTACTTGAAAGCAGAAGCAACTTAATTTAAGGCACGGAAAGATGTGAAAACCTTAGAAATCCTCCTTCTAATGTTTCCAAAATTACTCAAATGTTATTATTATTATTATTGTTATTATTGTTGTTATTATTTTATTTCTGATTCAAAGATTGAAACTTGGCAATTTTAATTGTCTTTACAATGTACATTGCTACATGGTGATTTATCTTTTCAAATGAGTAGACAAGCTAAAGTGATACTATAATAAAAAATTGAAAGTGCTTCCCTTTCAACATGAAGTACAAGCTCTAATCATTAGCATCCAGGTTTTAATCCATATTTTATATCTCTAATGCATTTTATTTATAACATTTTGGTAGTCAGTATCTGCAGATAGGTATTTTGCCATTTGAGCTATTCAAACAATTTTAAGTCAGCAATGAAATAAATTCCTGTTTGATTTCAGTAAAGATTTTTGATTGAAAATAGCAAAATATAACCTTGGCTCACTTAGTTAGAAAAATCAGTTTTAAGAAGAAAAGTAGAGACTCAACCCGAAGGATAGAGAATCAAACTCAGAAATGGTCAGGAACTGGCCAGGCACAGCCAAGATCAAATGACATGCTGTTACTGGTTTTATTGACGTTGGGTACCAATTTTTGAATGCTTGGATTTCATCACCTTTAAAGGAGTCCCATTTATCTTGGAACTGCCTCTCAACAGAAAGTAGTATTTTACTTAGCAATTTAAGCAATTTTTAAAGTTTACCGAAATACAAGATCTGAATTTAGATTGCAAAGGGCATCATACATCACAGAGCTTTCTGTGTAGATTTACATTACAGGAGAGCATTACATTCCAGAAAAGTCACCAGATGATTTCACTAGCAACTTTTGACAAACACTTAAAGAATTAAAAGCAATCTTTCTCAAACTCTTTCACAAAACTGAAGAGGAGGGAAGATTTCCAAACTCATTTTATGAGGTCAGCATTACCCTGATACCAACGCCAGACAAAGACACCACAAGAAAAGAAAACTATGGGCCAATATCCCTTATAAATATATATGCAAAAATCATCATCAAAATACTAGCAAATCAAATTCAACAGCACATTAAAAGGATCTTACACCATGACCAGGGGGATCTATCCGTGAGATACAAGGATGCTTCAACATATGAAAATCAAGGGGTGGCTGGTTGACTCGGTTGGTGGGTGGCTCAGTCAGTTAAGCATCAGGCTCCTGATTTCAGCTCAGGTCATGATCTCAGGGTCCTGGGATAGAGCCCCACATCGGGCTCTCCCCTCAGCAGGGAGTCTACTTGTCTCCCTCTCCCTCTGCGCCTCCTCCCACTCATACACACTCATTGCTCTCTCTCTCTTTCTAAAATAAATAAAGCTTTAAAAAATATATATGAAAACAAATTAGTGATACACTACATCAATAAAAAGATAAAAATCACATGATCATCTTAATAGATGCAGAGAAAGTATCTGACAAAATTCAACATACTTTCATGATAAAAACTTGAAACAAACTTCAAAGGAAAATACCTCTACCTAATAAAGGCCATGTATGAAAAGCCCACAGCTATCATCATACTAAACGGTGAAAAACCGAAAGCTTTCCTTCTAAGATCAGAAACAAGATAAGGATGCCTACTCTTGCTATTTCTATTCAACATGGTACTGAAAGTCATAGCCAGAGCAATTAGACAAGAAAAAAAAGTCACATAAGTCAGAAAGGGAGAAATAAAATTATCTTTGTTTGCAGATGACATGATCTTATACATAGAAAACTCCAAAGGCACCATTATAAAAAAAAAAGCTGGTAGAACTATTGAAAAAATTCAGTAACACTGAAGGATACAAAATTTACATACAAAAATCAGTTACATTTCTAGACACTAAAAATGAACTATCAGAAAAGGAAATTAGGAAAACATTCCCATTTGCAATAGCACCAAAAAGAATAAAATACTTAGGAATAAATTTAACTAAGGAGATGAAAGTCATTTATATACTGAAGACTATAAAATGTTGATGAAAGAACTTAGATAAGACACTAACAGATGGAAAGAAATCTCATGTTCAGGGATTGAAAGACTTAATATTGCCAATATAACAATACCATCTAAAGCAATCTATAGATTCAATGCAACCCCTATCAAAATTCCAAAGATATGTTTGACAGATAAGAATATCATATTCCTTATCAGAAACCACTGAGACTAGAAAGAAGTGGCACAACATTTTTTCAAGTCTGAAAGAGAACTGTTAACCCCACATCTTATATCCAGTGAAAATATCTTATAAAAATGAAGGGAAATGAAGACATTTTCAGATTAAGCGAAATGAATAGGTTTGGTTTTATTTTGGTTTTTGTTTTGTTTTGTTTTGTTTTGTTTTATTTTTATTTTTTTATTCTTATGTTAATCCCCATACATTACATCATTAGTTTTAGATGAAGTGTTCCATGATTCATTGTTTGTGCATAACACCCAGTGCTCCATGCAGAATGTGCCCTCCTCAATACCCACCACCAGGCTAACCCATCCTCCCACCCCCCTCCCCTCTAGAACCCTGTTTGTTTTTCAGAGTCCATCGTCTCTCATGGTTCGTCTACCCCTCCGATTTCCCCCGCTTCATTCTTCCCCTCCCGCTACCTTCTTCTTCTTCTTCTTTTTTTTTTCTTAACATATATTGCATTATTTGTTTCAGAGGTACAGATCTGAGATTCAACAGTCTTGAACAATTCACAGTGCTTACCAGAGCACATACCCTCCCCAGTGTCTATCACCCAGTCAGCCCATCCCTCCCACCCCACCCCCCACTCCAGCAACCCTCAGTTTGTTTCCTGCGATTAAGAATTCCTCATATCAGTGAGGTCATATGATACATGCCTTTCTTTTTTTGACTTATTTCACTCAACATAATACCCTCCAGTTCCATCCACGTCGTTGCAAATGGCAAGATCTCATTCCTTTTGATGGCTGCATAATATTCCATTTTATATATATACCACATCTTCTTTATCCATTCATCTGTTGATGGACATCTTGGCTCTTTCCACAGTTTGGCTATTGTAGACATTGCTGCTATAAACATCGGGGTGCACGTACCCCTTCGGATCCCTACTTTTGTATCTTTGGGGTAAATACCCAGTAGTGCAATTGCTGGATCATATGGTAGCTCTATTTTATTTTGTTTTTTAGGTGTTTTGTTTCGTTTTGCTTTGCCAGCAGAATACCCTAAAATAATGGTTAAGTAAGTCCTCTAAACAGAAAGGAAATTAAAACAGAAAACTGGTAACATCAGGACAGAAAAATAATAGAAAGATAAAAATTATGACTAAATACAATAGACTTTCCTTCTCTTTTTGAATTTTGTAAATTATGATTAATGGTTCAAGCAAAAATTATAGTAATGTCTTATGTGATTACTAATGAATCTAAAGCAAATATTTAAGACAGTTATATTAAAAACAAGAAAACATAAAGGAAGATGAGGTTTATATAGTTCACTAAAGCTGGTAAAATGTTGACACCAAAAGACTATGATGTTATGTATATAAAATGAATAGAAAACACTAAAAAGTCTATACAATGGCATACACTAAAAAATACTGTAGATAAATCAAGTTAAATTCATAAAAATGTTCAAGTATCTCACAGAGAGGCAAAAATAAAAGTAAACAGAAAAAAAGAAAAACAAAACAAAGAAATCACACACATACACACAAATAAAATGGCAGCCTTAAGCCTTAACATATTAATACTTATATTAATTGGCCTAAATATATCAAATGTATATTGCCCAAATACACCAAATAAAATATAGCAATCAGTAGTGATTAAAAAAAAAAATGAGCCATGTATACTATGTGTGTAAGAAACTGACTTCAAATACAACAATGTAAACTCAACACCAAAAAAACCCCCAAACAATCCAATTAAAAAATGGGCAGAAGACCTGAATAGACATTTTTCCAAAGAAGACATGCAGATGGCCAACAGCCACATGAAAAGATGCTCTATATCCCTCATCATCGGGGAAATGCAAATCAAAACCACAATGAGATAGCACCTCATGCCTGTTAGAATGGCTAAAATCAAGAAGACAAGAACCACAAGTGTTGACGAGGATATGGAAAAAAAAGAACCCTTGCACTCGGTTGGTAGAAATGTATGTAAATTGGTACAGCCACTGTGGAAAACAGTATGGAAGTGCCTCAAAAAGTTAAAAATAGCAATATCATATGATCCAATAATTCCACTCTTAAGTATTTACCCAGGGAAAACAAAACACTAACTGCAAAAGGTATCTACACCCCTATGTTTATTGCAGCATTATTTACAATAGCCCCAGACATGGAAGCAACCTAAGTGTCCATCAATAGATGAATGGATAAGGAAAATGTGATATATGTATACAAGAGAATATTACACGGCCATTAAAAAGGATGAAATCATGCTATTTGAGACAATGGATGGACCTAGAGGGTATTATGCTAAGTGAAATAAGTCACACTGAGAAAGACAAATGCCGTATGATTCCACCAATAAATGGAATCTAAAAAAATTAATAAAAAAACAAAAAGCAGAATCAGACCTATAAATAGAGAATAAACTGATGGTTGCCAGAGAGGAAGGGGGTGGGAGGTTGGGCAAAATGGGTGAAGGGGAGTGGGAGATACAGGCTTTCACTTATGGAATGAATAAGTCATGGGAATAAAAGGCACAGCGTAAGTATAGTCAATGATACTGTAAGAGTGACGTAACGGGACAGATGGGAGCTACACTCGTGGTGAACATAGCATGATGCATAAACTTGTCAAATCACTAAGTTGTACACCTGAAACTAGTATAGCATTATGTGTCGACTATACTAAAAACCAAAAATGAAAAAATACAGGTAGGTTGAAAGTAAAAGGGTGGAAAAGGATATGCTAGGCACATATTACTCAATTAAAGAAGACGTTCCTATATTAATATTAAACAAATTAGACTTTACAGAAAAGAAAGTTATGAGAGAAGAACAGGACATGATAATAAAAGGATAAATCCACTCAAGAAGACAGTCCTAAATGCAATCTTAAATGTGTTGTGCCAAACAAGAAAACAAAAGCTGCAAAATAGGTATATCAAAAACCGATCAACTGAAAGAATGAGTAAACAATTCCTTAATTTTGTTGGAGACTTTCGTAACCTTATTTTAACAATTGTTTGAATAACTAGACAGAATATAGAATAGACAGGATATAGAATAACTCAACGATATATTAACTCAACAGTATACGAACTAATAGGATCTAATTGACATTTATAGAAATAACAGTAAAATGTACATTCTTTTTAAGCATTCACGGTACACATACCAAGTTGAACTATATCCTGGAATAGATACATAGGTAAATAGAGGAACAGAACAGAGAACCCAGAAATAGCCCACACATGTGTAACCAACTAATTTTTGACAAAGTTAAAATTGCAGAAGCAGGGCGCCTGGGTGGCTCAGTTGGTTAAGCGACTGCCTTCGGCTCAGGTCATGATCCTGGAGTCCCTGAATCAAGTCCCGCACCGGGCTCCCTGCTCAGCAGGGAGTCTGCTTCTCCCTCCGACCCTCCCCCCTCTCATGTGCTCTCTCTCTCTCTCTCTCATTCTCTCTCTCTTAAAATAAATAAATAAAAAGTTTTTAAAAAATTGCAGAAGCAAGTCAATTAAAGAAAGATAATCGTTTCAAAGGTGCTTGAGCAACTGAATAGACATAGCTAAAAAAGCAAAGGAATAAACAAAAAATCTTGACCTAAATCTCACATTTTATTTAAACATTAACTCAAATGGAGCACAGACTTAAAAGTAAAACACAAAACTATAAGATTTTTAGAAAACAAAAGCATAGGAAAAAATCTTCAGGATCTATGAATAGGAAAAAAATTCTTAGACCTATCACAAAAATCATCATCTATAAAAGATAAAATTGATGATCTGGACTTCATAAAAATGAAAAACTTCTGCTTTGTGAAAGATCCTGTCGAAAGGATAAAAAAACAAGCAACATGCTGGAAGAATGTATTTGCAAACTATGTATCTGACAAAAAACACACATCTAGAGTGTCTAAAAGATTCTCAAATCTCAACATTATAAACAAAGCAACAATCCAATTAGAAAATGGACAAAACCATGAAAAGCCTTTTCACTGAAAAAGATATATAGACAGCAGATGAGCACGCAAAAAGATGTTCAACATCACTACACTCCAGGGAAATGCAAATTAAGTCCATGATGAGATATTAGAACACACCTATCAGGACAACAAAAATAAAATATAGTGAAAATACTAAAGGCTGGCAAGGGACTGTAGGAAGAGAATTTCTCATATTGTTACAACCACTCTGAAAAATCGTTTGGCTGTGCCTTTAAAAATCTAAGCATACAACTCCTACAACCCAGCAATTACACTCTTGGGCATTTATTCCAGATAAATTAAAACTTACGTCTATACCAAAACCTGTTATATATTATTCATAGAAGATTTACTTGTAATTATCAAAACCTCAAAACAGCCATAATATCCCTCACTAGGTGAGTGGCACATCCAGACCATGAAATACTACTCAGAAATGAAGAGAAATGGACTTTTGATACACACAACAACTTACATGGATCTCAAGGGTATTACGCAGAATGACAAAAGTCAGTCTCAATAGGTCACTGACGTTATTATTCCATTTATAGAACATTCTCAAAATGGCAAAATTATAGAGATGAAGAACAGGTTAGTAGTTGGCAGTGGTTAAGGATATTGGCATGTTAGGTGCAATTATAAGAGAAACATGATCTTTGCCTTGATGAAATACTTCTGTGGTGGTGGTTACACAGTTCTACACAGGTCATAAAATGACAGAATTACACACAAATATTTTACCAATGCCAATTTCCTGTTTTTGATCTTGTACTCAAATTCTGAAATATGTAACAATTTGGAAAAACGGAATGAAGTGTACATGGGCCTCTCTCTGCTATTTTGCTACTTCCTGTGAATCTATAATTGTTTCAAAAATGTTTAAAAAATGGAAAAAATACAAATGGTCTAAATATTTAGATTAAAAACCAAAAATCGTCAGTTTGGATTAAAAAGCAAGATGCAAGTACATGCTGCCAACCAGAAATGCATTTCAGCTCTAAAGATACAAATTGATTAAAAGTAAAAGACAAAAAGAGTTACATGATGGTAACACTAGTCAAAAGGAAGTTTGAGGGGCGCCTGGGTGGCTCAGTCAGTTAAGCGTCAGACTCTTGATTCCGGCTCAGGTCGTGATCAGGTCCTGAGATGGAGCCCCGTGTCCAGCTCTGTGCTAGGTGAGGAGTCTGCTTAAGATTCTCTTTCTCCCTCTCCCTGTGCCCCTCTCCCTGCTCGCGCGCTCTCCTCTAGCTCGGGCGCACACTCTCTCTCTCTAAAACAAATAACATTTAAAAAAAAAAAAAAAGGAAGTTTGAGTAGTGATATTAATATCACACAAGACATCAGAGCAAAGATATTATCAGGAAGAAAGAAGGTGCTTTCACAACGATAGAGGGTTCAATTTATCAAAATGACATAACAATCTCAATATGTCCATGCATCTATCTAATAAGAGAGCTTCAAAATACGTGGTACAAGAACTGATAGAACTACAAGGAGAATTAGATAATCCAAAATAATAGCGATTTCAATTCCCCTTTTTCAATAACTGATAGAACAAATTTGGCAGCAAATCAGTAAAAATATAGAAAAAAACAATACTATCAACAAAATTGACTTCACTGGGGGCGCCTGGGTGGCTCAGTCGTTAAGCGTCTGCCTTCGGCTCAGGTCATGATCCCGGGGTCCTGGGATCGAGCCCCGCATCAGGCTCCCTGCTCAGCGGGAAGCCTGCTTCTCCCTCTCCCACTCCCCCTGCTTGTGTTCCCTCTCTCGCTGTCTCTCTCTCTGTCAAATAAATAAATACAATCTTTAAAAAAAAAAATTGACTTCACTGATATTTAAACAGCAGAATACACATTCTTTCCAAATGCATAGTGGGCATTTACACAGATTGGTGATATTCCAGGCCATAAAACAAATCTTGATATATTTGCAAGTATTCAGGTAATGGAAAGTATGTTCTCTGACCACATCACCTGAATTCAAGACTTACATCAAGCTACAGTAATCAACATAGAGTGGGACTGGCAAAAAGGTAGACAAATGGATCAATGGAAATGAATGGAGATTCTAGAAATATACTCACATGTATTTCAAAAAATGATTTATACTACAGGTACACAGGAAATGTAGTGGAGGAAAAAAACTTAATTCAATACATGGTGTTGGCACAAATGGATATCCACATGCCCTTCCCCCCACCAAAATGGAATTTGATCCATATTTTGTGCTACACACACACACACACAACCTCAAAATACATCATAGGCTTAAATGTGAAACCTAAAACTACAAAACTTCTACATGAAAATCATTGTGAACCTGGGCTCAGCAAAGATTTTTTTAGATATCACACCAAAGACATGATCCACGAAAGAACAAACTGACAAATTGTATATCATCAAAATGAAAAATTTGTGCTCTGTGAAATATTCCATTAGGAGATGAAAAGGCAAACTACAGACTGGGAGAAATTATTTGCAAATCACACATCTGACACAGGGCTTGTGTCTATCATATATAAATAACTCTTTTAAAAGTAATTGATAGTAAATTAAATGATCCAATAACAAATGGGCAGACATTTGCACAGATACCTGGCTAAAGAAGATACAAAGGGCAAATAAGCACAGGAAAACATTTTCATCTTCAATGATTAGTCCAGAAATGCAAAATAAACCCACAGCACAGTAACATTACACATCAGAATAGCTAAAATATTTATTTCAAAAATGATAATACCAAAAGTCGGTGAGTATGTGCAAGAACTACAACTGTAATATACTAAAATCACTTTGGAAAACAGACGGGCAATTAAAAGTTAAACAAAGATCTATCCTGTTTCATTCCTAGATATTTACCCCAAAGGAATAGAAGCATACATCCATATTAATACTTGTACATGAGTGTTTATAGTAGCTTTATTTATAATAGCTTCCAAATTGAAACAACTGCAGGTGAAGGAATAAAGAAATTGCTGTATTTTTTATTGATACAAAGGAGTAGTACTTGACAATAAAATGGATTATTTTTAAATTTTAAATTTTACAAGTTTTAGGTCTATTTTATTTTTTATTATGTTATGTTAATCACCATACATCACATCATTAGTTTTTGAGGTAGGGTTCCATGATTCATTGTTTGCGCATATCACCCAGTGCTCCATGCAGAACGTGCCCTCTTTAATACCCATCACCAGGCTAATCCATCCTCCCACCCCCCTCCCCTCTAGAACCCTCAGTTTGTTTTTCAGAGTCTATCGTCTCTCATGGTTCGTCTCCCCCTCCGATTTCCCCCCCTTCATTCTTCCCCTCCTGCTATCTTCTTGAGTTTTAGATCTATTTTAAAAAGTTGCAAAGATAGTTCCCATATAGCCCACACCCAGTCTCCTCTAATGTTTTTAAACATCTCTACTGAGATATAATTGGCATTTAAAAAACTGGACATATTTAATACATACAAGTAGATGAGTTTGGAGATATGCATACACTCATGAAAACATCACCAGTGCAATCAAGACAAAAAACCTATCCATCACCTCCATCGATAGGTGAAGGCATAAACAAATTGTCGTAGATCTATACAATGGAATACTACTTGATCATAAAATGAATAAATTATTGATACATTCTGCAGCATGGATGAATCTGAAAATAATAATGATGAGTGAAATAAGCCAGGCAAAACCGACTGCACACTGTATGATTCCATTTACATAACATGGTAGAAATTGCAAACTAATATATACTGACAGAAAGGCCAGTGCTTACCTGGCAACAGGAGTGGGGTAGAGGAATGAGGGAAGGATTACAAAAGGGAATGAGGAAACTTTTAGAGAGGTGGATGATGGATAGGTTCTTTATTTGGATTGTGTTTAATGTTTTTGGAGATATAGATCAAAATTTATCAAATTGCACAGTTTAAATACATGCAGTCCATGGTATGTCAATTACACTTTCATGAAACTGCTTAAAAAATCATAATAAAATGATAAACCAATACTACAATTTGGATAGGCTTGACCAACAAAAAATGGCAATGCAGAGATTTCTGAAAATGCAACAGTGACTAAACAAAAACTGTGAATCTAGGGGCTAACTCTACTTTTCTGCCCCCAGGAAACAGAAATGATAATTAGCCCAATTAGCCTTAGCAGGTAATTAGAGATATGGGTTCCTCATTGCCAATTAATTTCATTTGAGACGTGAACTGCAAAGACACCCTTATGATTTTAAACTTGCAGTATATAAGATGTTAATTTACTGAAAACATGGATTTTAGCAAGAGCAAAGTAATGCTTATATTTGGAATAATGATGGAATCTTAAAAGATGAGACCATGCCAAAAAAAGAGACACTGTATATTAAAGTTGTCATATTCATTCACAAAATAGTTCTTCCTAAGTGGAAATTCTCTGGGCAGAAGAGTGTGAAATGAGGAAAAAAAGAAGGCTTTTATCTAAGCGTAAGAGATTGGGAAAAAAGAGAAGAAACATATATGCATAAGCTAGCATTTTGGATTTTTGAAAATTTGTTTTTTTTTTTTTAAGATTTTATTTATTTATTTGAGACAGAGAGAATGAGAGACAGAGAGCACGAGAGGGAAGAGGGCAGAGGGGGAAGCAGACCCCCCGCTGAGCAGGGAGCCCGATGTGGGACTCGATCCCAGGACTCCAGGATCATGACCTGAGCCGAAGGCAGTCGTTTAACCAACTGAGCCACCCAGGTGCCCTTGAAAATTTGTTTTTTAACTCTAGCATAATTAACATGCAGTGTTAGTTTCAGGTGTATGATATAATGATTCAGTAATTCTATACATTACTCAGTGCTCATCACGATAAGTGTACTCTTAATTCTCATCACCTATTTCACCCATCCCCCCATCCACCTCCCTGCTGGTAACCACCAGTTCTCTATATTTAAGAGTCTATTTTTCCTTGTCTATTTTTTGTTTTTTTGTTTCATAAATTCCACATATGAGTGAAATCATATGGTATTTCTCTTTCTCTGACTTATTTCACTTAGCATTATACCTTCTAGATCCATCCATGTTTTTGTAAACAGCAAAATTTCATTATTTTTTATGGCTAAATACTACTCCATTGTGTGTGTATATATATGTGTATGTGTGTATATACATATATATATACATATATATATATGTATACCACTTCTTCTTTATCCATTCATCTATTGATAAATAATTGGGTTGCATCCACACTTGGGCTATTGTAAATAATGCTACAATAAACAACAGTAGGCCATACATCTTTTTAAGTTAGTGTTTTTTCATATTCTTTGGGTAAATACCCAGTAGTGGAATTACTGGATTATATGGTAATTCTATTTTTAATTTTTTGAGGAATCTTCATACTAGTTTACAGAGTGGCTGCACCAGTTAGCATTCCCACCCAACAGTGCAAGAGGGTTTCTTTTTTTCCACATCCTTGCCAACATTTCTTGTTTCCTGTGTTTTAAATTTTAGCCATTGCAACAGGTGTAAGGTGATATCTTATTATGGTTCTGATTTGTATTTCTCTGATGATCAGTGATGCTGAGTATCTTTTCATGTGTCTGTTGACTATCTGTATGTCTTCTGCTCATTTTTTAATTGGATTATTTGTGGGGTTTTTTGCTGTTGAGTTGTATAAGTTCTTTACGTATTTTGGTACAAACCTTTATTGAATATGTCACTTGCAAATTTCTTCTCTCATTCAGTACGTTATCTTTTTGTTTTGTTTATGACGTCCTTTGCTGTGCAGAAGCTTTTTATATTAATGTAGTCCCAATAGTTTATTTTTGCTTTTGTTTCTGTTGCCTCAGGAAACACATCTAGAAAAATGTTGCTATGGCTGATGTCAGAGAAATTACTGCCTGTGTTCTCCTCTAGGATTTTTATGGTTTCAGGTCTCACATTTACGTCTTTAATACATTTTGAGTTTATTTTTGTGTAGGATGTAAGAAAGAGGTCACATTTCATTCTTTGGCATGAAACTGTCCAATTTTCCCACGATTTATTGAAAAGACTTTTTCCCATTACATATTCCTGCCTCCTTGTCATAGATTAATTGACCATATAGTTGTGGGTTTATCTCTGGGCTCTCTACTCTGCTCTACTGATCTATGTGTATATTTTTGTGCCAGTACATACTATTTTGATTACTAAAGCTTTGTAATATATCTTGAAATCTGAGATTGTGATACCTCCAGTTTTGTTCTCCTTTTTCAAGATTGCTTTGGCTATTCAGGGTCTTTTGCGGTTCCATACAAATTTTAGGATTATTTGTTCTAGTTCTGTGAAAAATGCCATAGGTATTTTGATAGGGATTCCATTAAATCTGTAGATGGCTTTGGGTAAGTATGGACATTTTAACAATATTTGCTCTCACAATTCATGAGCATGGAATATCTTTCCATTTTTTTGTGTCATCTTTAGTTTCTTTCATCAATGTTTTAAACTTTTCAGAATGCAGGTCTTTTAAAACCTCCTTAGTGGGGGCGCCTGGGTGGCTCAGTCGTTAAGCGTCTGCCTTCGGCTCAGGTCATGATCCCAGGATCCTGGGATCGAGCCCCGCATTGGGTTCCCTGCTCCGCGGGAAGCCTGCTTCTCCCTCTCCCACTCCCCCTGCTTGTGTTCCCTCCCTCGCTGTGTCTCTGTCAAATAAATAAATAAAATCTTAAAATAAAATAAAATAAAACCTCCTTGGTGAAGTTTATTCCTAAGCATTTTATTATTTTTAGTGCAATTGTAAATCAGATTCTTAATTTTTCTTTCTGCTACTTCATTATTCATGTATAGAAATGCAATGGATTTCTGTGTATAATTTTGTATCCTGCCACTTTACTGACTTCACTTATCAGTTCTAGTAGTTTTCCATGGACTCTTTAGGGTTTTCTATATATAGTATCATGTCATCTGCAAATAGTGAAAGTTTCACTTCTCCCTTACCAATTTGGATGCCTTTTATTTCTTTCTCTTGTCTGTTTGGCTAGGACTTCTAATACTATGTTGAATAAAAGTGGTGAGAGGGGCTATCCTTGTCTTATTCCTGATTTAAAAAAAAAAAAACTTTCAGTTTTTCACCATTGAGTACAATGTTAGCTTTGGGTTTTTCATACGTGGCCTTTATTATGTTGAGGTATGTTCCCTCTACACCTACTTTGTTGAAGGTTTTTATCATGAATGGATGTTGTAACTTTGTCAAATGCTTTTTCTGCATCTATTGAAACAATCATATAGTTTTTATCCTTTCTCCTATTGATGTGATGGATCATGTTGATTGTTTTGTGAACGTTGAAACACCCTTGCATCCCAGGAATAAATCCCAGTTGGTTATGGTGAATGATTTCTTTAATGTACTGTTGGATTCAGTTTGCTAATATTTTGTTGAGGATTTTTGCATCTATGCTCATCAGACATATTGGCCTATAGTTTTCTTTTTTGTATTGTCTTTATCTAGTGTTGGTGTCAGGGTAATGTTGGCCTCTAGAATGTACTTGGGAGCTTTCCTTTCTCTTCTATTTTTTGGGGGAATAGCTTGAGAAGAATAGATATTAACCCTTCTTCAAATGTTTCATAGAATTCACCTGTGAAGCCCTCTGGTCCTGGACTTTTGTTTGTTGGGAGTTTTTTGATTACTGATTCAATTTTATTGCTGGTAATCAGTCTGTTCAAATTTTCTCTTTCTTCCTGATTCAGTTTTGGGAGGTTATATATTTCTAAAAATTTATCTATTTCTTCTAGGTTGTCCAATTGGTTGGCATATAATTTTTCAAAATATTCTCTTAAAATCCTTTGTATTTCTGAGATGTCTGTTGTTATTTATCCTCTTTCATTTCTGATTTTGTTTGAGTGCCCTCTCTCTTTTTTTTTTTTAAGTCTAGCCAACAGTCTATCAATTATTTGATCCTTTCAAAGAACCAACTCCTGGTTTCATTGATCTGTTTTATTGATTTTTTTAGTTTCTATTTAGTTTCTATTCCATTTATTTCTGTTCTAATCTTTACTATTTCCTTCCTTCTACTGGTTTTAGGTTTTGTTTGTTGTTTTCATAGCTCCTTTAGGTGTAAGGTTAAGTTGTTTGAGATTTTTCTTGCTTCCAAGACAGGGGCTTCCCTGTATTGCTATAAACTTCCCTCTTAGAACAGGTTTTGCTGCATCCTAAAGATTTTGGACCATTCTGTTTTCATTTTCCAATTGTCTCCATGTATTTTTTGATTTCCTCTTTGATTTCTTGGTTGACATATTCATTGTTTAGTAGCATGTTACTTAACTTCCATGTATTTGTGTTCTTTCCAGATTTTTTCTTGTGGTTGATTTCTAGTTTCATAGTGTTGTGGTTGGAAAAGATGCTGGCATGACTTCAACCTTTTTGAATTTGTTGAGACTTGTTTTGTGACCTAACGTGATATATTCTGGAGAATGTTCTGTGTGCACTTGTAAAGAACATATATTCAACTGTTTTAAGGTAGAATGTTTTCAATATAGATCCATCTGGTTCAATGTGTCACTCAAAGCCACTGTTTCC
The DNA here is from genome assembly GCF_002201575.2 of Neomonachus schauinslandi. Taxonomy (NCBI): domain Eukaryota; kingdom Metazoa; phylum Chordata; class Mammalia; order Carnivora; family Phocidae; genus Neomonachus; species Neomonachus schauinslandi. The sequence continues at coordinate 96,132,625 of NC_058419.1, read as the reverse complement.
TTCTTAATTAACTGTTTGGATGATCTATCCATTGACGTAAGTGGGGTGTTAAAGTCCTATTATTGTATTACTATCAATTACTTCCTTTATGTTTATTAATAGCTGCTTTATGTATTTGGGTGCTCCAGTATTGGATACATAAATATTTACAATTGTTATATCTTCTTGTTGGGTTTTTTCCCTTATGATTTTGTAGTGTCTTTCTTTGTCTCTTGTTACAGTCTTCACTTAAATGTCTATTTTGTCTGATATAAGTACTGCTACCCTGGCTTTCTTTCCACTTCCATTTGCATGATAAATGCTTTTCCATGCCTTCACTTTCAATCTGCATTTGTCTTTAGGTGAAATGGGTCTGCAGTAGGCAGCATATAGATAGGTCTTGTTTTTTTTATTCTTTCCGTCACCCTATGTCTTTTGATTGGAGCATTTAGTCCATTTACATTCAAAGTAATTATTGATAGGTATGTACTTATTGCCATTTTGTCACTTGTTTTACGGTTGTTTTTGTAGTTCTGCTCTGTTCCTTTCTTCTCTTGCTCTCTTTTCTTACAGCTTGCTGGCTTGGTTTAGTGATATACTTGGGATTCCTTTCTCTTTAATTTTTGCATATCTATTACTGGTTTTTGATTTGTCATTAGCATTAGGTTTATATACAACATCCTTATGCATAGCAGTCTATATTAAGTTGATGGCCACTTAAGTTTGAACTCATTCTTTACTCCTCCCTCCCCCCACACACATTTTAGGTAAATGGTGTTATACTTTGCTATACTGGGGGAGGGAAATGGTGGCTGCCAGCTCATTTATTCTTGGAGAAGTCTCCCAAAGATCCCTGCCCCTTCAGCTCTGAAATTAGTAAACAAATCTCCCTCCTGTATACCCCAGGCATTTTTCAAACTGCTCATTCTATGATATATCTAAGCAGGGCTGTTTGTTGTGCTGTCTCTTTAAGGGTGGGGACTCAGTTTCCACTCAGCCTATGGCTCTCCCAGAGCCAAGCTGCTTATTTGTAAAGCTCCAGGTGTTAAGCCCCTCTGATTGTAGAACTTGAGAAGTTAAGCCCCTCTGGTTTTCAAAGCCAAACGTTATGCGGATTCATCCTCCCAGTGCAGGTCCCCCACGCCTGGGGTGCCCAGTGTGGTGTCTGCTCCTCTCACCTCCATTTGCTTGTGGTGGCCCTCCCTCCTGTAGACAGCCTTGTGGGTAGTTTAGCTCCTGACCACATCTCTGCCCTTCCTATAGTTTTTGATGTGGCCTCTTCTTTATGTTTAGCTGTGGAGAATGTGTTCTGCCAGTCTTGGGGTCATTTTCAGGGTTATCTGCACTGATGCGGGTATTATCTAGTTGTATCTGTGGGACAAGGTGAATTAGGATCCTCCTACTCCACCATCTTCCCCAGAAGTCCTGCACTTTAGACTTTTTAATACCAGAGTTACCCAGAAGAAATATATTGCTTGAGTTACTGACAAACATAAATACACTTGCACCAAGCTAAAGTGCAATGGAAAAGTTTTTTTATGCATAACCATAATATCAAGTCCTAAAGATATATTAACTTAACAGAAAAAACTAGTTAAAGTTTCAAATTCCTTCATGAGGTTGACTAAGTATACCTATGATATTTCAATGTTATTAATATTTAAAGGTTATACTAAATATCCTTTCTTTACATATTCAGATACTTGCTGAAAGTGGACATTCTATCATAAGGAGTTAATATGTTTTTCAACGATGATCACAGAGCAATTATTCCAGTTAGCTGAACTGACCACAAATTGATCCCCCAAATTAATTTGGGCACAAATAAGAATTTATCTATAAATGTGGCAGGAATTTTATATGAATTCTTGCAGTATATAATCTATAATTGATACAAGAGACAGACTTGAAAGACAAAAGTGTGCAAAATTTCCAAAATTTAGAGATAAAAGTGGTATACCTTCCCCTTTTACAGGTGACAGGCTCTTAAACTATTTGAGCTGTGTTCCCCATAGTACTTATAAACCATATCCCCATCAAAACCATCAGTGTTAGCCTCTTCATGTAAAGAAAGACCAACAACGCACAGGAGGAACAGAACAAAACAAAGAGATGTGAGGTTCAGGGAAGGCTAAAAGCAAATGTTCAAACCAATATTCATTGTTTTATCCAAATAAAAGAATCCTCCTATATATCCTTCAAAAGGGCATATTGCTTCGATGTGTATATATAACATATACATATATCTGCTTTGTCTGACACATATGCTCACTTCTCAGTTCTCCTTTATATTTCCCCTCTAGACATTGAGTCACTATTTAATTTTTTTAAAAAAACCGTATCAGGGCGCCTGGGTGGCTCAGTTGGTTAAGCGGCTGCCTTTGGCTCAGGTCATGATCCCAGGGTCCTGGGGTCAAGTCCCGCATCGGGCTCCCTGCTCAGTAGGGAGCCTGCTTCTCCCTCTCCCTCTGCCTGCCTCTCTGCCTACTTGTACTCTCTCTCTCTAATAAATAAATAAAAATCTTAAAAAAAAAAAAAACTGTATCATTGGGGCTCCTGGGTGGCTCAGATGGTTAAGCATCTGCCTTCGGCTCAGGTCATGATCCCAGGGTCCTGGGATCGAGCCCCACATCGGGCTCCTGGCTCAGCGGGAAGCCTGCTTCTCCTTCTCCCTCTGCCTCTCTCCCTACTCATGCTCTCTCTCTCTATCTCTGTGTCTCAAATGAATAAATAAAATCTTAAAAAAAAAAAGAAAAACCATATCATTTAAGAAAAGGTGAAAAGATGAGCAACCAATGGAACTTTAATAAGAACAGTAAGACTACCAAATTCTTGGATGGTCAGATTCCATTGATCACAGGAAGTCATGCTGTGCAAATGACCCCTTGAAGAACCAAAAATATAACCTCAGAATTCGCTCTTTAAAGTTGCTTTCCTTCAACTGTCCTTTAGTGGCATAATTTCCTCTGCCTGCTTATTATCCCTGGAGGCAGCACCTATTGCATAAATATAAAAGGTCCCTGTGTTCCTACCACATTCCTCAATCAATTGATTATTCAATAATGCACACATCTTAACACTCATTTACTGCATGTCTATTATGAGCCAGGCCCCAGTGTCATGTTAAGTAATGGGGATATAAAGATGAAAGAAATACAGATCCACGTCCCATCCCTCTGAGAGTTCACAGGCTATCAGAAATGATAATTGTGGGTCACAAAATGGGGTCAGTAAGTGAATAACAAACAAAGCTAACTTTTATCCAGCACTTCAAATGCACTGCTTACTGTGTTAACTGATTTCTGCACTAACTCAGTTAATCCAGCCAACAGACCTGTTAGTAGGTACTATCTGTGGTCTCATAGATTAAAAAATTGAGATGTAAAGAAAGGAATGTGTTCAAAGAGCAGATAAACTGTGGCACTTGCACCACAACGTAGGCACTCTGGCTCCAACACCCATGTTCCCAGCCCCTGGTCCAGGGGACAGGGCACTTGTCACGTGAAATCCTAGTATCTCCTAGAACTTCACTAGGGAGTCCCTCAAGTTGGATCTAGAAGTAAGAAGAAACATCTGTAAGAGGGTTTGAGGGCCACAAAGGTGGCTGAAAGTGTCTTCAGCTAGTAAAGGGAGAAATCAAGGTAAAAGGAATGGAAGTGATACCTGGGACGGGGAGTGGTGTTGCCTGGGGAAAATACAAGAGGAAGGGGAGATTTGACAGCCAACAGGTGGCTGCGTAGAAGCAGGGTCCTAGGTCACTTAACTATCATCCTGTCCTTACCTGTCTTCACGTGAAGCCCCTGCAGAGGCTGGGGTGGGCACTGTTGCTGCATGATTCCTGCTTCCATGCATTGCCTTGGTATTTTTGCCCCTTCCTCTGAGCATCATGAATGAATCGGAGTCCCTGCTATTTCTGCTGGGTATCAACTTCTGATGTTTCATTGTACTGTCTTCACAGGTACCAAATCTCCGTGAAAAATGTAGGAAGAATTTCTCCTCCCTTCTGAGTTATGAGCAGTCCAAGTTGGGTAATGCAAAGACCCCACTGCCTTCTGCTTTTATTTCATAAAGAGGTTTTAGTGAAATTAGTTCTCTGAGAGTTTACTTACATTTTTTCCCTCAAGCTTAGACTTGAATTCATAAAGGGCTGCTCTTTAGACACATATGAATAATATCCTACACCGGAATTAGAATTATTCCTCTGCTAACAGATTCAAGCTTAGTTTATCCGCTTGATTAAGGCTTCCTTTAAAAAGAATTATCTCGGGGCACCTGGGTGGCTCAGTCATTAAGCATCTGCCTTCGGCTCAGGTCATGATCCCGGGGTCCTGGGATCGAGCCCCGAGTCGGGCTCCCTGCTCCGCGGGAAGCCTGCTTCTCTCTCTCTCTCCCACTCCTCCACTTGTGTTCCCTCTCTCGCTGTCTCTCTTTGTCAAATAAATGAATAAAATCTATAAAAAAAACACAACAGAATTATCTCTTCTTGTAATCAGAACACTGGTGGCCCACGTGGCTAGTTTGTTAGACTGTCTGGACAGGTATGAATTGTGTAATGTGCAAAGCATAGGCTTCAGCCTTTCCTGCCACCCCTGCAATCCATGCACTGAATGTGAAACAGTGCAGTAAGGTGGCCCATCCCCACAGGCCTCGTCTCCCACTATTCCTCCATTAGACATCCCCAATCTCCCAGCACCCTCTGCTCAGCAAATACAAAAATGCAGTCTCTGAGAGCAAAGACCTTACAAATACAAGAGGGACCAAAGTGTAACAAAACACGAAATCCTAGGTCTGCACTTAGTAGAGTTAGCACTGAGAGAGGAATAATCAACTGTCTGGAGAGAGGGGCATGAGTGGGTAGGAAAAGCAAAGGTACTATTTAACCAGAGTCTTGAAGAGACTTTTATTATTAGAGATTATTATTAGAGATAATCGGGGCACAGGGGTGGGAGTGCTGGGTGTGGGTAGGACCAGGGAGGGAGGAGGGATTGTCAATGACCTGAGAAACAAAAGAAAGGGTCCAGAGGCACAAGGTGGATGCTCAATAAATACTGAATGGGTGGGGAATGAATAAATGGGTAATAATAAACTATATTTTTATAACATTTTACTGCTTCTAAAATGTGTTTGTAAAATTACTCCATTTACTCTTCACAATCCTCATGTAAAAAGGCAGAGCTCTTAAGGCAGGGCTTTTAGGTCATGTTTTACACTTGGTGAATTTGAGGCCCCAAGAGGTGTAGATGACTTATTCAATGTCACAGGAGTGACACAGCTAAAATGCTACCAAGGCCCCGTAACATGCCATTGCCCTTCAATGATCGTAGAACAGCAGTGATGGCATCCATCAGCAGCAGCAATGGGGGGCAGAAGTGGCCCCCTGACTCCTCCATCTCTGGATGTTAGTGCTTCGGCTTCCACTTTAGCTCTCAGTTTAGATACAAAAGGGCAAATGCTCTGCTTGGAATGCTCTTTGCTGTTAAGATTCCTGACATCACACTCAGCCACCTGAGAGGCCAAAACATTCCCTCCAGTTTTGAGAGAATCTTTGCAGCCACATCTGAGTTCCGAAACGTTGCTATGAAGCCAACAAGCTGTAATCTTAAATCAGATTCCAATATGGAAATGTGATATGATGAAACAGATTACTTACCCCTTCATAAACTGAAATGTGTAACACCGATTATTCTATTGGGAGGTATTAACACTAAGGTCTGCCCTCTGAGTGAGAACAGTCCCCTTTGTTCTCTAATAGGTACCACTTTCTTCCCACTGGATATGGCATCGTCCCTCCATTGTTAAATTAAATCATGCAGAAATCACCAAGGATTATCATGAATGTCAGCATTAATGTCAGCCTCGGTTAGCAACAAAGCGAACATCTGGGAGTTTGTTTGCAGAAAAGGAGCAGCCCACTCAGGAGAATCAGGCAGAGTAGTTTGATGGGCCTGTCAAACTTCACAACATAACTGATGTAATACAACAAGAAGTGAATAAAACCTGGGGGGGGGGGGCATTGTTAATCAGAAGAGTTAACAGATTGTTTCTCTAAGCCCTCACTGTCAGCTTTGCCAGAAAAATACACATATCATAGAGGAAACACTGATAAAAATGTTGCATGATCCTTGTTTCAGTATGTTTAGGATATTTCCTGAAGCCAGGAAATGTGAAAGTTAACGCAAAAGTCATTGCAGGGAGAATACTCAGATTACTAAGTAGAATGGCAAAATGATCTATATGACAATGAAACAGAAAAGACCAACCTTATGGGGGAAGATTGATAACAGGATTACTTTGAAATATGTCTATCTCTTTTATACAAATCAATGCTTGCAACTTTATAAACTTTATAAAGAAATTAAAACGGAGCATCAGAGGTCGGAAAGCCTATGTAAAACTCTGAAATATATAGCCATATTGAAAATCGGGGGGGGCGGCACCTGGATGGCTCAGTCGTTAAGCATCTGCCTTAGGCTCAGGTCATGATCCCAGGGTCCTGGGATCGAGCCCCGCATCGGGCTCCCTGCTCCGCGGGAAGCCTGCTTCTCCCTCTCCCACTCCCCCTGCTTGTGTTCCCTCTCTCGCTGTTTCTCTCTCTGTCAAACAAATAAATAAAATCTTTACAAAAAAAAAAAAAGATGCTATACTTAGTCTGAAAGGACAAGTAAGTACTGTTGACAATCTCACAATGTTGTGGCCAGAGTGGCCTGGATTACTTTCAAGGTGAACAAAGGAGATCCTGGAAGTGCCAGTAGGTCAGAATAGCAAGATGTTGAGGAAGTGTTCCGAAAATTGGCATTCACAGATATGTGTACTCAGATTTGTGAGATTTCTCAGAAATCTGAAACTGCTTTATCTCTATTGTAATATCAAATGGCTTGTATTGGCTGTTATTTGAGACACTGAAATATTTTGTTATGCCTTCCATAATACTGACTCTCACCTGTATGTGGTATTTTCTTTAAATATTACGGAAGGAGTATTCCCCATGTTTAAATCAGGTGCTTCCTTTCCCAGACTCTTGGTATCCACACCTAAATATTTTATATATCTTCTAGTTTGCATATACTATGAGTTAATTTTTTTGTATAAATTCATTTTTATACACTATTTGTTACCTACTTTTTATATTTCTATAAATACAGACTGAAGCTCTACTCATAGAACAGGTGTGTAGGTACATAAAATTGTGAAAAAAAATAGTTATTTATTGCTATATTTCCTTTACGTTATTGACATGGAAATTGAAAATCATGAACTGAGAAGTGAAGTGATCCAAAACCATCTGAATGCAATGAGATCCAAATGTGTTCAAGTTGTAGAATTTTATAGCTGAATGTCATCTTAGAAATGCTTTACTCCAGTCTCCTAATACTGAAAATAGGAAAGTGAGGTTAAATGATGCTATAAAACGTCCTTCAGATTCCTCAGTTTTTATAAAAATCCTGGGATTAGAATATCAGTTCCCCAACTCCCAGCCTCCTATATCTTCCCCAGATCTGTTGTCAGTACTCACATATAACTCTCCTTCCTTTGAATATAATCACAAAATAGATGTTTAGAAGGGCCCTCAAAAATCACTTTGTACTCCTGTAGTTCCAATGGGTAGAACACTTGTTTTCTGTACAGACTTCAAGCTATTAACTTCTAAAGACATGGCTATATTGTAAATTAGAATATAATTCAAATGTCATACCTAAATTGTCATCTTTGCCTTTAAATAAATGAGAGAGGTTCAGGGGCACCTGGGTAGCACAGTCTGTTGAGGGTCCGACTCTTGGTTTCAGCTCAGGTCAGGATCTCAGGGTTGTGGGATCGAGCCCCATTATGGGCTCCATGCTCAGCACAAAGCCTGCTCGGGTTTCTCTCTCCCTCACCCTCTGCCCCTCCTCCTCCCTGCACTCTCTCTCTCTTTAAAATAATGAATAAATAAATCTAAAAAAAAAGAGAGAGAGAGACGAGGTTCATGAGCATTACTCTGATATTGCATTAAAATTCAATTTAAAAATGGGGTATAATGTACAGAAATGATACTGGGTAGTTTGTCAGCAACATAATCATTCTAAAGTAAATTCGTTACTCACTACTATCCTGGAAAGAGCAGTATCATTAAAGGATGCATATAAGTTGTCTCAATTGCCAAGGAGTCATCTAATCCAAATGAGTCATGTGGTAGAACGTTTTTTCTAGATGTATTTATGCAAAAAAAAAAGAGAAGATGTGGTGCCATCAGCTCCCTACAGTTTGTAAGTCAACTCACAGAAGCACCAGGTATAATATCACCTACAAAATCAGACATTCTCCAAATAACCTGAAAGTCTGCTAGAATCGAATTGGTTGAATGCACATAGCTGACATTGCTACATTATTCCAACAAGTATCTAATGAGACCACGTACTGTGCAATGAATGCACTTTTACACTTTGGGCTTCAGTCCCTATTGGGCTTCATGCTGTCTTGAGCCACTCTCCCCTACATCTTAAAGGGAGGACTTTGGAAGCGGGATGTCTGGGGTTAGGCTCATGCTAGCTGAGTAACTCCTCTCTAATCCTCAGGGTCATTATCTGTAAAAGAGAAATAAGAATATTTCATAAGGTTAGGAAAGGTAAAATAAGAGAACACCTGCAAAATATCTAAGCATAGTACCTAGAATGTAATGTGGAATTGGAAATATTAAAGCACCAAACATTGGGATTCACTTTGGTTAAAATAAAACCATAAGTTGAATATTTTAATAGTATTTAATGAGAAAACTTTAGGAGGAATAACTTTTTTTGACACAGTGCTTTTGAATATCCAGTATACAGAGCCTTGATTAATCCTTATTGAAAAGATAATAGAGAAAGTTGGAAAATATTTAGGCATCGATATCATAGAGGCACAAAGTATAAAGAACATAAGATATGTAGTGATAACTAAATCTATACCTATTCTTTATTTTGTCATTATAAAATTGATTTTGGGGCAAGTCTGCTGCAAATGAAAAAATTCTTCTGTAACGCTCTGTTTGCATTTTCAGAGTTTTATTTTTCTTTTCAATGCAATGTATTCCATAACCTCAAGACTATAATTACAAGAGCTTGTTGTACGTGCTTTTTTATAAACTATGTTATTTGTTAGAGTATTTATTACAGGAAATTGAATTTACTCACCAAAATTGTAAAACACACACTAGCCCTCTGATGTTTCTTTCACTCAATATCTATGTCTGTCCTTACTAAATATTGTAATGCATCTACTATAATGTGGAATTGATTTGCTTGTCCATCAGAAAGCTTTTTAATTTAAAATTTTTCCTTTTGGAACTCTTTACAAAGATTAATTTTTGACACATGAATTAACACATTCATCTCTAAACAAAACAGTGATTCTTTCTTCTACAGTGAATGGTAAGTACAAACCAATGTTGACTTTAGTGAGATTAGTATTTTCATTACTTATTCTCTCTTTCACCATTTGACAACTACTCTAAGGCTGATGAAATAACAGAAGTAGAGTCATTTTGCCTTCTCTTGGGGAAAACAAAGTTTAACACACAGGGCTCAGAATCCAGTTAACTGTCCTGCTGCCACCTGGGCTTTTGTCTTATTCCTCACTCTACCTTCCTGTAACGACTGCCTACAAATACTGAGGCCCCTCCTAGAATTTAGGGCCATGTCAGCTCTTGAAATTCCCCTTACTAAATACTGGTGTCCTGGCCAGAAACCCAGGCTTATGGCCACCTGCTGAGAGTTCTCCCCCAAGTCCCATTGCCTGCTGGTCTGTCTACAACTCAGAACAGAACAAGGCCTTCCATGAGATTCCCTGGGGGCCTGCCTGCCAAAGACATGACAACCAGACACTGGCTTTTGTTATACTGTGCTTGATTACATCCCACAGTGAATAAAAGTAAATGTAGAACCCTGCAGTTTGAATCAGGGACCTGGTGTTGTTTTTCCTTCTAGGCCTAAGGATCATCCTAGCTAACGGCATCAAGAAGGTGTCAGCTGACTAACTGGCTAGCCTTGGAAACAGAAAGGTAAAGAGAAACTCAACGGCGAACTTGCTACTTCCTTTTATCCTCACTGTTGGGAACAACCAGGGTTCAACTGTGACATGAAGAAACTATAATTAAAGAGCAAACACACACACACACACACAAGAGCAAAAACACAGGCTAACAAATGTAACAGAGAGACCATGACTTCAGCGTCCTACTTCAGCAAAGGAAGGCTAAATTACTGAAAACAGTAAGTTCGGATCACTAGTGTTGGAGGCAGATTTCTATTTTTCCCTAAACCCTGCTTTATGAAGAAACTTTGTAAGTTGTGATCTATTTACGGAAAGCGGACATAACTTGCTCCTTTTGGAGCAGAATCTCACCGTTGGGACACAGGAAATCATCACACTTGATCTTAGCCAAAAGGCCGAGAAGCGATCGGCTCACCTGCGGAAGGATACGCGGACGGCTCCCCCGTGAACCGACTCCTGGCCTCACCCCTGCAAGCCCGCACTGGCACGGAGCCCCCGCTGCCTACAGCCCCACCAGTGACGCAACCTCTGCGGCCCTCCGTCACCCCATCTGCAAAATGATGCTTTAACGATACGATGCTCGAGGGACTACGGAGCGAAGACATGCGTGAAGTGCCCCGCGGCTGCCAGGCACGCGGTGAAGCGTGCACGAAGTCACTGTCACCGAGCACAGAGATGTCACCTACCCGGTCTCCGTGTGTCACACCTGTGGACGCTCTACGCCCGACGCTCCTCCACCCTCTCCTGTCGGCAGCCCCGGATCGCGTCACCCATCCCGTTCCCTGGTTCCCACTGGCTACTTTGTCCCCGCGCTTCAGGTGCCACGGGGGTCGTCTCCCTTCACGACAGGGGACGCTCCTTCGAGCTGTGGAGCCTCCCAGCTCCTCTCGCTCTCACTCCTGGGCCAGTCTGCTTCTCTCATAGCAGCCAGCCTTTGAGTAGCCCAGTGCGGAGAAGAAGAAACAAAGAAACGCCTACACTTTCTGTTTGTTTTGGTTGTGGTTTTGGCATTGTTGGATTTTATGGGAACCCTGTGCTCCTGGAAAATAGCGATGGTTAAACAAACGCATCCCCACCCCCATTCAGAGAATGGCTTATTACAAGGAACAGTCCTTCCCCATATGACTTAGATGAGCCTCACAAATGCTTCCTTTCTTTACATAAGACAAAACCTGACACAGACTCTCCAAATTCCCATTCTTTATCTCATAAACAATTAGCTGACCTGCGTGTTCCTACCTATCCATAGGAGCAAAATGCTTGCCAGTCAAACTTAAGCTTCTTTCCTTTCCCCAGACTCCTGACATTTGACCCACCTCAGCCTATATAGCAATCCTCTCCCATATTCTTTTTTTTTTTTTTAAGATTTTAATTATTTGACAGAGAGAGACACAGTGAGAGAGGGAACACTAGCAGGGGGAGTGGGAGAGGGAGAAGCAGGCTTCCCGCCCAGCAGGTAGCCTGATGTGGGGCTCGATCCCAGGACCCTGGGATCATGACCTGAGCCGAAGGCAGACGCTTAAGGACTGAGCCACCCAGGTGCCCCTACATCTTCCATTTTAAAGATGAATTATTAGAAATTTAGATAGGTTAAGGAATTTTTGTAAATTGAAACAGCTACAAAAAAGGCAACATCCGGACCTGAACCTTAAAACTTCGTATTCCAAATCCATGACCCTCAAAAATATATCACACTAACCTGACCAATTCTGCATGTCTCTTTGGATTTTGTGGTTTCTAAGGAAAGCATCACTATTTATTTTAAAAAATATATTCTTGTTAGACAAATTACATGGCGGGGGGAAGGGAGACAACAGTGAAATGTGTGTTATATGTAGTGTCTAAATGTGGTGTCTCTCCCGATCGGATGGGGAGCCCCAAACTGTGGGGTGAAGAACCGGTAGAACAAGGTGGCACAGGTAGTGACAAGAATTCACCTGAGGCAGAACAAAGGAGCTAGAAGTTTACTGAATACATGGCAAGGGAGCTGTGAGCAGGACAGCAGGGGAGAGACTGTCTGCAAGCAGGCAGTGGGAGGGGGCTGTTCTTAAAGGGGGAAGGTGAGGAGGTATGGGGATGTGCATAGTTTTCCCTTTGTTGGTAACTTGGTTGTAAAGAGCCCATCGCTTAGTTAGGGCCTATGGCTATTTTGAGGTGGGTCACCCAAGGGACCTGTCTGTATTCAGCCAGGGAGTCGCTGTGGGCCCTCTCTACATTCCATTGCTCAAACCTGCTGCCTAAAAGTGGCCTCCACATATATTTAGCCAACAGTGGGATGAGAGTAAGCTAGCATATCCAAAAAATATTTAAAATAAAATCTAAGACTATTATTTTTTTACCTCCTCTGATTTTATTACTATACTCCATATAGAAAAGGAGATAAGACATACACGTACTGTGTAATAAATGATCAAAATGTAAACATCTAGTCAAGAACTAGAAATTGCCAGAACAGACTATAGATAAACCTCTTCAGAAAAAAAAAAAAAAAAAGATTCCAGATGGAAGGTCCCAGACGAAAGAAGGGAAGAAGAAAAACAGTAAATACACAGGTAGATGCACACTGACTACATTAAAATATTAATAATGTACAGTGGACTTATATGTAGAATTAAACACGTGGCAATGATAATTTGTAGAAGTGGGATAAATTGAAGTGGATTAAATTCCTTGCAGTATTTGAGAAGAAAGTATTGACCTTTTTTTTAATCAACTTTATTGTGAAATGTAGTGCACACATAGAAGAAAGTCCATAAAACATAAATGCATAGTTTAATAGAAAACTGAGAAGTGAATACCTGTGTATTCATTCCATTTCCTTAGGCAGCACAACCTCCTGCCCCTCCCATACCATAGTAAAGCTTATTCTGTGTAGTGTAAATGCCTGACATTAAGCTTTGATTGCTGAGGCATCCACTTCAAAGACATCCATCCCAAGTAAACACATTGTCAGCTCTGCAGCTAAGCAACTAGATGAAGAGCCAGGCAACCCTACTCATGAAGTTCCCCTTTTAGAAAGCCCGGGTAGATTTAGATAACTGACCTTTTCAGTGATTCAGCTTTTCCCTTCCCACTTTTTAACTCCCGCTCTTATGTTTTAAAGAGTGTATCAATAATAGAGCTTGAAGTCCGGAATTGTGATGTCACCAGCTTTGCTTTTCTTTTTCAACATTCCTCTGGCTTTTCAGGGTCTTTTCTGGTTCCATACAAATTTTAGGATTATTTGTTCCCGTTCTGTGAAAAAAGTTCATGGTATTTTGATAGGGATTGCACTGAATGTGTAGACTGCTCTAGGTAGCATAGACATTTTAACAATAATTTGTTCTTCCAATCCATGAGCATGGAACGTTTTTCCATTTCTTTGTGTCTTCCTCAATTTCTTTCATTAGTGTTCTATAGTTTTCTGAGTATCCTTTCCCTCTTTGGTTAGGTTTATTCCTAGGTATCATGGTTTTCCCTCTTTGGTTAGGTTTATTCCTAGGTATCAAGGTTTGGGTGCAACTGTAAATGGGATCAACTCCTTAATTTCTCTTTCTTCTGCCTTGTTGTTGGTGTATAGAAATGCAACTGATTTCTGTGCATTGATTTTATATCCTGCTACTTTACTGAATTCCTGTATGAGTTCTAGCAGTTTTGGGGTGGAGTCTTTTGGGCTTTCCACATAAACTATCATATCATCTGCAAAGAGTGAGAGTTTGGACTTCAAACTCTATTACAAAGCTGTAATCATCAATACAGTATGGTACTGGCACAAAAACAGACACATAGATCAATGGAACAGAATAGAGAACTCAGAAATGGACCCTCAACTCTATGACCAACTAATTTTCGACAAAGCAGGAAAGAATATCCAATGGAAAAAAGTTTCCTCAACAAATGATGTTGGGAAAATTGGACAGCCATATGCAGAAGAATGAAACTGGACCATTTCCTTACACCATACACAAAAATAGACTCAAAATGGATGAAAGACCTCAATGTGAGACAGGAATATATCAAAATCCTTGAGGCGAACACAGGCAGCAACCTCTTCGACCTCGGCCGCAGCAACTTCTCCCTAGACATATCACCAAAGGCAAGGGAAACAAAGGCAAAAATGAACTATTGGGGCTTCATCCCAATTTGCACAGCAAAGGCAACAGTCAACAAAACCAAAAGACAACTGACAGAATGGGAGAAGATATTTGTAAATGACATATCAGATAAAGGGCTAGTATCCAAAATCTATCTAGAACTTACCAACTCAACACCGAAAGAACGAATAATCCAATCAAGAAATGGGCAGAAGACATGAACAGACATTTTTCCAAAGAAGACATCCAAATGGCCAACAGACACATGAAAAAGTACTCAACATCACTCAGCACCAGGGAAATACAAATCAAAACCTCAATGAGATACCACCTCACACAAGCCAGAATGGCTAAAATGAACAAGTCAGGAAATGACAGATGTTGGCGAGGATCTGGAGAAAGGGGAACCCTCCTACACTGTTGGTGGGAATGCAAGCTGGTGTAGCCACTCTGGAAGACAGTATGGAGGTTCCTCAAAAAGTTGAAAATAGAGCTCCCCTATGACCCAGCAATTGCACTATTAGGTATTTACCCCAAAGATACAAATGTAGTGATCCGAATGGGCACCTGCACCCCAATGTTTATAGCAGCAATGTCCACAATAGCCAAACTATGGAAAGAGCCCAGGTGTCCATCGACACATGAATGGATAAAGAGGATAAAATTCTCTCTCTATATATATATAGAATAGAATATTACTCAGCCATCAAAAAAAGAAATCTTGCCATTTGCAATGACATGAATGGAACTAGAGGGTATTATACTAAGCGAAAAAAGTCAATCAGAGAAAGACAATTATCATATGATCTCACTGATAGGTGGAGTTTAAGAAACAAGGCAGAGGACTGGATCATAGGAGAAAAGAGGAAACAATGAAACAAGACGAAACCAGAGAGGGAGACAAACCATAAGAGACTCTTATCTCTGGAAACAAACAGGGTTGCTGGAGTGTAGGGAAGTGGGGGGATGGGCTAACTGGGTGATGGACACTGAGGAGGGTATGTGTTGTGGTGCGCACTGTGTGTTGTGTAAGACTGATGAATCACAGATTTGTACCCCTGAAACAAATTTTACATTATATGTTAAAAAAAAAAAAAAAGTGTACCAATGAAGAGTGTACTTGTAGAAACCTTGGCATCCCATTCTCAGCCCAGTTCTGGCAGAAGCTCAGGCCTGCACGCCCCCTCCTCATCCACCCTGCAACCTCGAGGTATGGCCTTGCTGTGTACACTCCACAGCATGTGAGTAATAAACCGTATTTTTGCAAAGTTCCCTTATGATTGTTGCTGAGATGCATCTTGCAATCAGAGTAAGAACCACAAGTGCTGGTCCAGCTACACACTGGGGAAGTGTCTCTGGGGACTCACAAGTAGTACATGCCCAGGTGAGAGCCCCCATGCATTCCTAGCGTATAGCATTGATGAGGGAGCAGAAAGCTAGCTGAGGACAAAGCACAACTGACGCCCCGCAGCCCCCTCCCCACCACGAGGTGGGGTCTGTGTGACATTCCTCAGCCTCTCCTGGCTGCCCTAAAGCTAAGGGAAGGGAAAACAAATGCTTAACTGATAGAGATCATAGTCCTGAAAGACCTGAGTCTCCCTCCCTCAGTTTACAAATGTCTTAGTGACTTACAAGAAAAAAAGCATTCTTATCAATAGCCTAACTTTCAGAGGGAAATATAGATAAAATTAAATGTCCTTATAATCTGCAGCCTGTTGACAAATACTTGAGGCAGGCAGAGTATAAAGTTCTTCTAGGAAGCTTCCAACTGTCTTTTTTTTTTTTTTTTTAAGATTTTATTTATTTATTTGACAGAGAGAGACACATCGAGAGAAGGAACACAAGCAGGGGGAGCGGAGAGGGAGAAGCAGGCTTCCCGCGGAGCAGGGAGCCCAATGCGGGGCTCGATCCCAGCTGGGACCATGACCTGAGCCGAAGGCAGACGCTTAATGACTGAGCCACCCAGGCGTCCCCAAGAAGCTTCCAACTGTCTTAATGTTAATGCCTTACTAGAGGGAAAAACAACCTTAACTTGACAATGGCAAGGCCTCCAGAACTTGTAGGTCCTCTTTAGCATATGAAAGTTCTTTTGAAAACTTCCCCTTTCCTTACCTCCTCCAACTCCCAAATATATACTCAGCCACCCCTTACAATCCCAGGGCAGCAGCTCCTTCTGCCCACAGGTCCCGTCCCCGTGCTTTCATAAAATCACCTTTTTGCACCAAAGACTTCTCAAGAATTCCTTCTTGGCCTTCGGCTCCGGACCTCACCCCAGGAAACCTCACCTACATTCCAAAACTACATCAGCATCACTATTGATAGGCTGAGAACAGCACAAACATCCTATTATGATAATCACTTCCTTCCTTTTTGTTGCTATAACAATTAAGTACATCGACTTTACGATCAATATTTGTAAATATTCTATGTTAACGAAAATAATGTCTACTGTGCAGTTGTTGGGTGAAGTGATTTACAAACACACACACACACATAACCATTAGGCCATATTTGTTCATGGTGTTCAAATCTATATCCTGATTGATTTTTTGTGTGATTGTTACCAAAAGAGGAGTAAGTTAAAATCTCCCATAATGACTATGGGGTAGTGTGTGTCTGTTTGTGTGTGTGTGTTGAGGCTATGGTATTATTTAATCTTCCTGATGAAATGAATCCTTCATCTTTATGAACTCTCTATCTCTCGTAATGCTTTTTTGCCTTAGCAAATCTATAGTAGGGCTGTTTATGGCCATATATAATTGACTGTTTTTCCTTCTCTTTTTTCTCCCATTCTGCTCAGCACCATGATGATTTTCCTGCATCCTCTGGGGATAAGTTTAGTTCTGGTTTTCTCTAATACTAAGAATGTAGCCCTTTTGAATCACAGACTCCCCTTCCTAGGCAGGCCTTGAGTCCTGACTTTTTGTACCCAGCGCCCTCCTCTCTCCCTCAACTTAAGCCAGAGAATCCCAAATGAAGGACGCACAAAATCTCTCAGGGTTGAGAAGGCAGTGAGGCAGGACTAAGCTCCCTGGCTTCTCACTTTACAGTAAAACCTTGGCCTGGAATTTTTCCATCATCTTACTTGTTCTTTAGTGTTTTTTTTTAAAGTGCTGTTTTACAAATTTTATCCTATATTTTTAGTTATGTTTAGTGGGAGAGTTCATCTAAATAATTTAGCTCACCTTAACCTGAAATCAAAATTCAACAAAGACAGCATTTTAGCACAAAACAAAAAAGTTAGCTGCATTTCTAAAGACTTTCAGAATGCTAATGTAATATTCTTGATATCCAAAGCTTTTGACCATTAAGAGTTGAGCTACTCGAAAAAATGTTTGAGTCCCAGAAGCTCTGCTTTGAACATGAGGAGGTGAGACCTAAAGCAATGAGCAACAGGTTTGAAGAAAGCACAATGACCAAAGAGTTGGTCTTTCCTACTCCTAGGAATGCAGCTCAGCGCAAAAGAAGAGAGAACTGGGAGAGCAGAGAAATAGTAATTGATGGAGGTCCCGAAGAAAGGGATGCTGCTAAGTAGAGCCAAAGAGTTCCTGACTTATGATGAGACAGGATCACAGACATGATTACTCCCCACTTTCCATCTGGAATTCCAAGAGCCCAACATGCCACCATCTGTGGCCTCACAGTAGAAACGGCCAAGGGAAGGTGTAACTGTAGAGAAATTCTGACTATCCCAGGTTGCTTGCATCCCCAAATTTCTTGCAGTACAGTTGGCCGTCTGGGGACGAGGCAGAGTTTGAACGTGCAGTGATTCTTAGAGTCCATGAAAGGAATAGTTTGAGGAAGGCTCAGTGGATTTGAAGGGGTTCAGTGTTTTAGATGAGGAGGATGACATAGATCTCTTGCAGTTCTGGCATCAGAGACCAGGTCAGAGAGTGGACATCAACACATGGGATTGATGACAAAAAGCAGAGGCAGAAAGTGGCTGTGGACCAAACGCAAACCCTAACGTGACAATATAAAATACCCCACCAACCACAGTATATGGCGTCCAGAGGAAAACCGATGGTGAAGATGAAAATCCGGAACTTCCTCCCTAAAAATACAGAGATAAATCTGGAAATTGCTGAGTTTTCTGTAAATATTCAAATGGATGTGTCCTTTGCTCTGCACACTGGAAAAGAGACAGTAAAATTTGGTACTTGAACGGGTAGCACAAGTTCCATCTCAGCACATCAAGGAATATTACTGCGCTAGTTGTAGCCCCCTAAGTGGGGGCTGCTCTGAGATTCCAAGGATTTTTCATTTTCATTGAGGTGAGATTTACATGCCCTAAAATTAATCATTTTATAATGAACAAGTAAGTGATATTTAATATAGTCACAATGTTGTACAACCACCATCTTCATCAAGTTTCAAGACCTTTTAATCATCCCAAGGGAAACTCTGTAGCCATTCAGCAGGTGCCTAACATTCCCCTCACTCACCAGCCCCTGGCAACCACGGATCTGCTTTCTATCTCTATGGACACGCCTATTCTGAATTTTTCAAGTAAACAGAATCCTACAATATGTGTGACCTTTTGTGTCTGGCTTCTTTCATTTAGCACAGTATTTTTGAGGCTCATCTGTGTTGCAGCATGCATTGTACCAATACTTTTTTATGGCTGAGTAAGATTCCATTGTATGCACCTATGTTACTCCATTCATCCATGGATACACATTTGAGCTGTCTGCACATTTGGTTATTGTGAATAGCGCTGCTATGAACATGGAAATACGTGTATTTGTTTGAGTACTTGCTTTCAATTCTCTTGGGTATACAAATACCTAGGAATGGACTTGTTAGGTAATTCTATGTGTAACTTTTTTCTTTTCTTTGAAGGACTGTTTTCCACAGTGCAGAACTATTTTACATTCTCACCAGCGATATACAAAGGGTTCCACTTTTTCCACCTACATGCCAACACTTGTTATTTTCTGTTTTGTTGATTACAGCCATCCTAGTGCATGTGAAGTAGTACCTCACTGTTGTGTAGCGTGCATTGCTCTAGTGACTAATAATGTTGAACATCTTTCCATGTGTTCGTTGTCCATTTGTATATCTCTGGAGAAATGGCTATTCAAGTCTCAGCCATTTTTAATTAGATTGTTTGAGTTTTTGCTATTGAGTTTTAAGAATTCTTTTTTTTTTTAAGTAGGCTCCACGCTGGACTCCAAGCTTGAGATCAAGACCTGGGCTCAAATGCTTAACCAACTAGCCACCCATGTGCCCCAAGAATTCTTGATATATTCTGAATACTAGACTTTTTTATTTGAAATATAGAAGGCATACATTTTATTTTCCAGTTTTTTTTAAATTTTGCATTTTTCTTTTCTTTTTTTAATTATGTTCAGTTAGCCAACACTTATCATTAGTTTTTGATATAATGTTCAATAATTCATTGGTTGTGTGTAACACCCAGTGTTCATCACAACACATGCCCTCCTTAATACCCATCACCTGGTTACCCTGACCGCCCACCCCCCTCCCTTATGTAAGGGAGAGGGTTTGTTTCCCCGAGTCCAGAGTCTCTCATGGTTTGTCTCCCTCTCTGATTTCTTCCCATTCAGTTTTCCCTCCCTTCCTCTGTGGTCCTCCATGCTATTTCTTATGTTCTACATGAGTGAAACCACGTGATAACTGTCTTTCTCTACTTGACTTATTTCACTTAGCATAATCCCCTCCAGTTTCATACATGTTGATGCAAATGGTAGGTATTCATCCTTTCTGATGGCTGAGTAATATTCCATTGTGAATACTAGACTCTTATCAGATACACAGTTGACCCTTGAACAACACAGGTTTGAACTATTTGGATCCAGTAATATGCAGATTTTTTTGATAAATGCAGAACAGCACTATAAATGTATTTTCTCTTCCTTATGATTTTTTAAATAACATTTGCTTTCCCCTCGCTTATTTTGTTGTAAGAATACATTATATGATCCATATAACATGCAAAGTTGTGTTAATCACCAGTCAATGGTAAGCTATTAGTAATTAAGTTTGGGGGGAGTCAAAAGTTATATGCAGATTTTTTTACTGCATGGGGGTTAGTCCCCCCAACCCCTGTGCTGTTCAAAGGTCAACTGTATAATTTGCAAATATTCTCTTCCATTCTGTAAATTGTCTTACACCTTCTTACCTTCTTGATAATATAAGTTTTAAATTTTGATAAAGTCCAATTTATTTATTACTGCATTGGTCATTCTTTTGGTATCTTATCTAAGAATCAATTAGCAAATTCCAGGTTATGAAATTTAGTCCTGTATTTCTTTGTAATGACTTTATATTTCTTGTTGTTTCATTCACATCTGATGTCTATTTTTGATTAATTTTTGTACTTGGGGTGAGGTAAGGGTCCAATTTCACTTGATGTTGATAGCCATTTATCCCAGCAGCATTTGTTAAAAGAGAATTATCTTTCTATTTTGGATGGTGTTATCAACTGAATTGTATTCCCCCAAAATTTATATGTTGAAGTCCTAACCCCCACTTTAACTGCATTTGAAGACAGGGCTTTAAAGAAGGTTAAGTAAGGATAAATAAGATCATAAGTGTTTGGCTGTAATCCAATATGTCTGGTGTCTTTATAAGAGAAGGAGAGGGGTGCCTGGGTGGCTCAGTCATTAAGTGCCTGCCTTCGGCTCAGGTCATGATCCCAGGGTCCTGGGATCGAGCCCCGCATCAGGCTCCCTGCTCCACGGGAAGCCTGCTTCTCCCCCTCCCACTCCCCTTGCTTGTGTTTCCTCTCTCGCTGTGTCTCCCTCTGTCAAATAAATCAGTAAAATCTTTAAAAAAAAAAAAAAAAGAGAAGGAGAGACATCAAGGATGCATGCACACAAAGACAAGGCCACATGAGGACACAGGGAGAAGACAGCCATCTGCAAGCCAAGAGGAATGGCCTAAGAAGAAATCAACACTCTGGCACATTGCTCATGGACATCCATCCTCCAGAATTATGAGAAACAAATTTGTTTTTTAAGCACCTAGTCTGTGATATTTTGTTATGGTGGCCCTAACAGACTAAGAGAGATGGTCTTGGCATTATTGTCAAAAATCAATTGACCTTAGATGTATAGGTGTATTTCTGCACTCAGCTGTATTTCATTGGTTTTATATGCCTCTTCTTGGGCCAGTGGCATACCATTTGAGTTACTGTAGCTTTTTAACAAGTTTTGAAATCAGGAAGTTCTTTTTTTTTTTTTTTTAAAGATTTTATTTGACAGAGAGAAACATAGCGAGAGAGGGAACACAAGCAGGGGGAGTAGGAGAGGGAGAAGCAGGCTTCCTGCAGAGCAGGGAGCCCAATGCGGGGCTCGATCCCAGGACCCTGGGACCACGACCTGAGCCGAAGGCAGACGCTTAACGACTGAGCCACCCAGGCGCCCCAGGAAGTTCTTTTTTTCAAGATTGTTCTGCCTATTTGGAGCCCCATGCAATTTCAAAGGAGTTTGAGGAATGGCTTTTCCATTTCTGGAAAAAAAAAAAAAAAGCCATTGGGAGTTTTATGGTAAGTACATTAAATTTGTAGACTGCTTTGGGTAGTATTACCATTTCAACAATATGAGATCTTCCAAACCATGAACATAGGATATCTTTCTATTTCTTTAGGTCTTCATTAATTTCTTCAGCTCTTCCTGATGAATCAACCCATTTCCATTTGTCACAATATAAAATCCTTCTTTGTCCCCTGTAAGGTTTTTGTTTTTTTTTTTTAATTTTCTTTCTATTTTGTCTGATATTAGTGCAGCCACTCCAACTCCCTTTTGGTTACTATTTGTGTGTAATATCTTTTCCCATCCTTTCAATTTCTTTTTTTTTTTTTAAGATTTTATTTACTTATTTGAGAAATATTTATATTTATTTATTTATTTGCATGAGCAGGGGGAGAGGGAGAAGCACACTCCCCACTGAGCAGCGAGCCTGATGTGGGGCTTGATCCCAGGACCCTATTATAATGACCTGAGCCAAAGGCAGCTGCTTAAGTGACTGAGCCACCCAGGCACCCCTCCATCCTTTCAATTTCAACCTTTTGTGTCTTTGGACCTAAAGTTTCATGCAGAGAGCATATACTTGGATTATGGTGTAGTTTTTTTTTTTTTTTAATCCATTATACAAATCTCTGTTTCTTACTTGTGGACTTTAACCCACTTACATGTAAAGTAATTACTGATGAGGAAGGATTTACTGGTGCCATTTTGCTATTTTTTTTTTCCTGGATTTCTTATTCCTTTCCCCTCCCCGTTTCCTTCATTTCTGCCTTGTTTTGTATTTAATTTTTGAAGCATACCACTTTGGTTCTTCTCTCATTTCTTTTTGTATATATTTATAAAATATTTTCTTAGTGGTTACCATGAAAACTACAATTAACATACTAAATTTATAGCCATCTAGTTTGAATTAATACCAATTTCACTTCAGTAGCATACACAGACTCTGTTCCTAGTATACAATTCTTCCCATCTTAATGTTATTATTATCACAAATTATACCTTTATACATTGTGTATGCATTAACATAGATGTATTATTATTTTAAACATATGCATTTTAAATCATGTAGGAAACAAAAAGAGGAGTTACAAACAAAGAATTTATTTATACTATATGAGTTGGCACTTTTTGGGTATACTAAATTCTGGACAGAAACTTAATTAACATATTCATCAAAGGGTAGAGACATCTGGTAAAAAGTAAATAATTTTTCTTTAATCAGGAAAGCAAAATTGTCCTAAGTAGAGGAATATTTATTGAGTATAGTCACCAATCACAAAAGGGTGAATATGTCACTATCTTTTTGCCTCTATAACTGAACTTAAATTAGATTTTGAACTTTCACTGCAGCTCAGTAGTGAAAAATTTAATCATTCAAACTGAAGGTAAATTCTAGTTTGAAACTCAACCTCTTTTAGGGTAACACTCTCCTTAGTTAGGAATTTCCTGTTTCCCTTTCCTTCTTTTTGCCCTGGAGATGATGTATGTTCCAGGGAAATTTATAAATAAGCTGGTACTTGGGGGTATATGCAACTTATTGTGTATAACTACACACTGGATGGAACCAACTAAAAACTGGCTTTGGCTGAATGAATAATTTTAAATGGTATTATTGGCTGACATCTCTCCACTGCCCTTGGGGCTCAAACATTCATGCCCCTCTGCTTTGCAGTGCTGAGTTCATTGAAGATCAATATGTATCCTCATTTTCCCTCATTTTGAGGTTCCCTAGGTCTCCAACACACTTTTAGCCTTTTTTATATCTTTGAAGGGTGTAAGCCACTTTTGGATGCCCCTCCACTTATCATATTGAGGACATACTCACAACTTGCTACTCTAAACTGAGATGCCAAAGTAGCCTTGGGTCTTTTCCAGGGGCCTTTCACTACCTCTTTGTGTTTGGGTCCCACTAAAGCTATCTGAATTTCTATCAAAAACAAGCCCTAGGAGATGGGCCAGGGACGTTTAATCCACAATTTGACTTCCTTGATCACTCTGCCAATTATTTTTCTTTCCCTACAGCAAATGCATGGACTCTTTATCAGGACAGGGCAGGAAATGTTTCTCACATCCTTATGGAACCTTTTGAGTAGAATACATACAGCAAAAATTCTAGGTCTGTTTCTATCAATGCTGAGTTTAGTGAAATTTCAGGCTTTCATAAGTCATTTGTGTTCTTCAGTTTAAAAAATTTACTCGAGCGGCGCCTGGGTGGCTCAGATGGTTAAGCGTCTACCTTCGGCTGGGGTCATGATCCCGGGGTCCTGGGATCGAGCCCCACATCGGGCTCCTGGCTCGGCGGGGAGCCTGCTTCTCCCTCTCCCTCTGCCTCTCTCCCTGCTCATGCTCTCTCTCTATCTCTCTCAAATGAATAAATAATCTTAAAAAAAAATTTACTCGAAGGGGTGTCTGGGTGGCTCAGTCGATTAAGTGTCTGCTTTGGGCTCAGGGTCAAAATCTCAGAGACCTGAGATCAAGCCCCGCATCAGGCTCCCTGCTCAGCGGGGAGCCTGTTTCACTCTCTCCCTCTGCCTGCTGCTCCCCCTGCTTATGCTCTCTCTCTCTGTGTCAAATAAATAAAATCCTAAAAAAAAATTTACTCAGAAGCTCACCTGACTTTTTTATTCTCAGTTGGATTAGCCCTCCTCTGACTCAAATAACACCAATGATCCAATGGGTGAAGGATTCCAGATTATTAAAAAAAAAAAAAAAAAAAGGAAGAAGGAAAAACCTTGGTTATTACCATAATATTGTCTCCTGCCACACCTGTAACAAAAACTTGTGACTAGTTGGATGACCAGACTTGAGATAACATTTTATCAGGATATCTGTGTTAGCTTATGTTTAAAGTGCCTTCCTGTGAGAAAACTGAAGTTGTGATATATTCAGTGACTTGCCTGAGAAACCAGTGCTAATTAACAACTCTAGGTACAGGGATGCACAATATTTTTCTGTTGCTGAAAGCTCTAGAACTGGAGCAGGAGAAACAGAAAGTGGCTTTTGGCTAGCTCAGTATCTGCAATTCACAAACATGACTGTGCATTAGAACTGACCACAGAGTTGTGAAAAACATATATGACTCTCCCGCAGCAAGCATGAAGATTCAGCATGCTTGGGGTAGGCTCCATACCTGTGTATTTAAAAATAATCTCCCCAGATAATCATTATGTTTTATAAAAAGAAGCCTAATAAAACGTGTAATGCACATCCAATCTGCCTCAAATGTTATCTTTCCCGGGCATCCTTCCATCAGTTCTTTCCTGATTTCTTCCAGCTCCCAAAGACCAAATGGGAGGCAGCTAAAGCAGGCATCAACTCTGATATATGCACAGCTTGAGGTAGTAGTTTTAACAGTTTTGTATACTTCAGGATCATCTAGGATACTTGTTTAAAAATGTAATTATCAGGTGCCACTTCCAAGTTGCATGAACCACTTTATGGACACTTGATAATGGGTAATTAGTAAATGGAGACATGCTAGAATTTGATCTGAAGCTGGCATTTATAAGAACCTGAAAGTGAGGCTTTGGGTCCTATTCAACCCTCACCCACGTCGAACTTCTTGGCAGCTCTTGTTGTGTACATACAAAAAGAACTCAATAGATGTGGGTGCCCAAGTTGGTTTAGGTCATAAGGCTTATTTACCCAAGCATTTGTCCCTAGTAGTTGAACCTTCCTTCCTTTGGAGGCTGAAACAGTCTGTCTCCTGGTCCTGGCTTTGGAACATAGCCTGGCAGTGAGTAGGAAGTGAGCATACTTGTCTATTGGGGGATTTGGCAGGACAGAATGTAAAAACATTTCCCAAAGTATTTCTGAGCCGGCTCCTGGAAACATGAACTGTCTTCCAAGCCTGCAAAATGAGCCGTGATGTTTGCTCAGTGGAGAATTTGAAAACACTGAATTTACTGATTGATAAATGCTTGTCTGTAGAACGAAGAATGCTTTCCAAGCACAATCCGCCTCTCAATAATTCTCAGAGTATACAGATGGCAAGAAAGTTTGGGTTGCAAAAGCTCTGGCATACCAGGATTTTGTATAGAGTTTAATTACTTTGCAGGTAAAACAGGGGACAGATGTATAACACCAGGTCCAGCAGTAGGGTGAACCTCGCTATCAGCCCAAACCATTATTTCTTGGCTTCCTGTAGGAACCTCTGTGAATACAGAGACAGGAGGCTAAAAATCTGTGTGGTGAGCTCCCCTGCTTTTACTGGCAGACGAGGCAGGTGAGAATCATTAGGAAAAATAGCCCTGTCAGGAAAATTATTGGGGCAGCCTCTTGAGACCCAGCAATCTGTGTGTGTGTATGTGTGTGTGTGTGTGTGTGTGTGTTCAGGAATCTTAGGGACTATTTTTATTTAAGTTTGGAAGTAAGAATTTTTTAAGTAAAATCTTATTTTGGAACAATTTTAGATTTACTACAAAGAGTTTCTGTATATCCCACCACCTAATTTCTCCTGGTGTTAACATCTTAAAAACCATGGTACATTTGTCAAAACTAAGAAACCAACACTGGCCAAGCTTCTCCACTGAAAAGTTACTCTACCTCCCATCCATACCCTTTTCTTTGGAATCAATTCATTAAGACTAGTCCATATTTAAGGGGAGTGGGGAGAATTTAGATCCACTTCCTGGGAAGTACTTACATAAATTATTTGGAACTATTCTGTAAGGAAAATTTGTCTTCCCCATATTTACTCATTCATTCATTCAATCATTTGTTTCTTGTATCAGTATAAATTATATATCAGCATATCACATATATATGCTTATATATATGATTCCTTTTGACTTAAACCTTGGATAAGT
The DNA here is from genome assembly GCF_002201575.2 of Neomonachus schauinslandi. NCBI lineage: Eukaryota > Metazoa > Chordata > Mammalia > Carnivora > Phocidae > Neomonachus > Neomonachus schauinslandi. The sequence goes on along the minus strand of NC_058419.1, from coordinate 96,106,261 downwards.
ATGAGGTATATTTCAAAGTTTATTTTTTTTTACATATGGATGTTAATTGTGCACGCACCATTGGTTGAAAAAACTTGCCTTCTTCTATTGGATTGTCTTCACACCTTTGTCAAAAATCTGTTGACTGTATTTGTGTGGGTCTATTTCTGAGCTCTCTTTTCTCTTCTGTTAATCTATGTGTCTATTATTTCACCAATATCACACTGTCTTGATTACTGTAGCATTATAGTAAATTCCTAAAATTGGGCAATGTGACTCATCTGACTTTGTTCTTCCTTTTTTCAGAATTGTTTTGGGTTATTCTAGTACCTTTTTCTTACCATATATATTCTAGAATCAGGTTGTCAATATCTAGAAACAATCTTGCAGTGATTTGGTTAGAATTGTGTTGATTTTATATATCAAACAAAGGATAATTGAGTTTTTAACAGTATTGAGTCTTCCAATGCATGAACACATCATGTAGCTTTCTCTTTCTTTAGAATTTCTTTGATTCTTTTGTCAGTGTTTTATAGTTTTCCACATACAGATCCAGCACATATTTTGTTAGATTTATACCCAAGTACTTCATTTTGGAGGTGCAATTGTAAATGGTATTACCATTTAAAAAATTTTAAATTCCAACTGTTCTTTGCTGGCATACAGAAATACAATTTACTTTTGTATATTGTCATGTGGCCTTGCTAAACTCACTTATTAGTTCTAGGAGTTTTGTAGTAGGTTTTTTTGGATTTTCTACATAGACAATCATGTTATTTGAGAAAAAGAAAGTTTTATTATTCTTCCCAATCTGTACGTCTTGCATTTATTTTTCTTGCCTTACTAATGTAGATAGTACTTCTAATAAAATGTTGAATAGTAGTGGTCAGAGAAGGCAACCTTGCCTAATTCCTGATCTTAAGGTAAAAGCATTCAATCTTATACCTTTTAGTATAATGTAAGTTGTAGGGTTTTGTTTGTGTGTGTGTGTTTTCTTTTTGTAGATCGATACCTTCAATTAGGCTAAAGAAGCTTCCTTCTGTTAGTAGTTTTTGAGTGTTCTTAAATCATGAATGAGTGTGAAATTTGTCAAATGATTTTCTACATCTATTAATATGATTTTTTTTTATTTAGTGTGCTAATATGCTGAATTACGTTAATTGGTTCTTGTATGTTGAAACGGCCTTGAATTCATGTGATGAACCCCACTTGGTTGTGACGTATTTTCATTTTATATGTTGTAGGATTTGACTTGCTGTTATCTTCTTATGGACTTTTGCATCTATATTAATTAGAGAAATTGCCATGTAGTTGCATTTGATTTTAATGCCTGTGTTTCATTTGGGTATTAAGGTAATGGTGGCTTTATAAAATGAGTTGGGAAGTATCCTCTTCTCTTCTGTTTTCTGGCAGAGGTTGTGTAGAAATGTCTTATTACTTCCTTAAACTTTGGTGATGATTCTTCAGACTGCAGTTTTCTTTCTTGGAAGGATTTTAACTACATATTCAATTTTAAAAATATATTTGGGGGTATTCAGGTTACCTATTTCTCCTTGAGTGATTTTCTATTTTGTGTCTTTCAGGGAATTGGTCTATTTCATCCAATTTATTGAATTTATGGACATAGAGTTAATAGCATTCTCTTATTATCACTTTAATGCCAGTGGAATCAGTAATGCTAATATTGTTGATTTTCATTTCTTGATATTGTTGATTTGTATTTTATCTCTCTCTCTTTTTTAAGAATATTTTTCTTGATCCCTAAACCAGACAAAGACCCCATCAAAAAGGAGAATTACAGACCAATATCCTTGATGAACATGGATGCAAAAATTCTCACCAAAATACTAGCCAATAGGATCCAACAGTACATTAAAAGGATTATTCACCACGACCAAGTGGGATTTATCCCTGGGCTGCAAGGTTGGTTCAACATCCGCAAATCAATCAATGTGATACAATACATTAATAAAAGAAAGAACAAGAACCGTATGATCCTCTCAATAGATGCAGAAAAAGCATTTGACAAAGTACAGCATCCTTTCTTGATCAAAACTCTTCAGAATATAGGGATCAAGGGTACCTACCTCAATATCATAAAAGCCATCTATGAAAAACCCACAGTGAATATCATTCTCAATGGGGAAAAACTGAGAGCTTTCCCCCTTAGGTCAGGAACACGGCAGGGATGTCCACTATCACCACTGTTATTCAACATAGTATTCAAAGTCCTAGCCACAGCAATCAGACAACAAAAAGAGATAAAAGGTATCCAAATCGGCAAAGAAGAAGTCAAACTCTCACTCTTTGCAGATGATATGATACTTTATGTGGAAAACCCAAAAGGCTCCACCCCAAAACTGCTAGAACTCATACAGGAATTCAGTAAAGTGGCAGGATATAAAATCAATGCACAGAAGTCAGTGGCATTCCTATACACCAACAACAAGACAGAAGAAAGAGAAATTAAGGAGTCGATCCCATTTACAATTGCACCCAAAACCATAAGATACCTAGGAATAAATCTAACCAAAGAGACAAAGGATCTGTACTCAGAAAACTATAAAATACTCATGAAAGAAATTGAGGAAGACACAAAGAAATGGAAAAACGTTCCATGCTCATGGATTGGAAGAACAAATATTGTGAAGATGTCAATGCTATCTCGAGCAATCTACACATTCAATGCAATCCCCATCAAAATACCATCCACTTTTTTCAAAGAAATGGAATAAATAATTCTAAAATTTGTGTGGAACCAGAAAAGACCCCGCATAGCCAGAGAAATGTTGAAAAAGAAAAGCAAAGCTGGCGGCATCACAATTCCGGATTTCCAGATCTATTACAAAGCTGTCATCATCAAGACAGTATGGTACCGGCACAAAAACAGACACATAGATCAATGGAACAGAATCGAGAGCCCAGAAATGGACCCTCAACTCTATGGTCAACTAATCTTCAACAAAGCAGGAAAGAATGTCCAATGGAAAAAAGACAGTCTCTTCAACAAATGGTGTTGGGAAAATTGGACGGCCACATGCAGAAGAATGAAACTGGACCATTTCCTTACACCATACACAAAAACAGACTCCAAATGGTTGAAAGACCTCAATGTGAGACAGGAATCCATCAAAATCCTAAAGGAGAACACAGGCAGCAACCTCTTCGACCTCAGCCACAGCAACTTCTTCCTAGAAACATCGCCAAAGGCAAGGGAAGCAAGGGCAAAAATGAACTATTGGGACTTCATCAAGATAAAAACTTTTGCACAGCAAAAGAAACAGTCAACAAAACCAAAAGACAACTGACAGAATGAGAGAAGATATTTGCAAATGACATATCAGATAAAAGGCTAGTATCCAAAATCTATAAAGAACTTGCCAAACTCAACACCCAAAGAACAAATGACCCAATCAAGAGATGGGCAGAAGACATGAACAGACATTTTTCCAAAGAAGACATCCAAATGGCCAACAGACACATGAAAAAGTGCTCAACATCACTCGGCATCAGGGAAATCCAAATCAAAACCTCAATGAGATACCACCTCACACCAGTCAGAATGACTAAAATTAACAAGTCAGGAAACGACAGATGTTGGCGGGGATGCAGAGAAAGGGGAACCCTCCTACACTGTTGGTGGGAATGCAAGCTGGTGCAGCCACTCTGGAAAACAGTATGGAGGTTCCTCAAAAAGTTGAAAATAGAGCTACCATACGATCCAGCAATTGCACTACTGGGTATTTACCCCAAAGATACAAATGTAGGGATCCAAAGGGGTACGTGCACCCTGATGTTTATAGCAGCAATGTCCACAATAGCCAAACTGTGGAAAGAGCCAAGATGTCCATCGACAGATGAATGGATAAAGAAGATGTGATACACACACACACACACACACACACACACACACACACACACACAGCGGAATATTATGCAGCCATCAAAAGGAATGAAATCTTGCCATTTGCAACGATGTGGAAAGAACTGCAGGGTGTTATGCTGAGCGAAATAAGTCAATCAGACAAAGACATGTATCATATGACCTCACTGATATGAGGAATTCTTAATCTCAGGAAACAAACTGAGGGTTGCTGGAGTGGTGGGGGGTGGGAGGGATGGGGTGGCTGGGTGATAGACATTGGGGAGTGTATGTGCTATGGTGAGCACTGTGAATTGTGCAAGACTGTTGAATCACAGATCTGTACCTCTGAAACAAATAATACATTATATGTTTAAAAAAAAAAGAAGAAGATAGCAAGAGGGTAAGAATGAAGGGGGGGAAATCGGAGGGGGAGATGAACCATGAGAGATGATGGACTCTGAAAAACAAACTGAGGGTTCTACAGGGGAGGGGGGTGGGAGGATGGGTTAGCCTGGTGATGGGTATTAAAGAGGGCACATTCTGCATGGAGCACTGGGTGTTATACGCAAACAATGAATCATGGAACACTACATCAAAAACTAATGATGTAATGTATGGTGATTAACATAACATAATAATAAAATAAAGAGAGAAAAAAAGAATATCTTTTTCTTTTTTTTTTAAGATTTTATTTATTTATTTGACAGAGAGAGAGAGAGAACACAAGCAGGGGTATTGGGAGAGGGAGAAGCAGACTTCCCACTGAGCAGGGAGCCTGATGTGGGGCTCGATCCCAGGACCCTGGAATCATGACCTGAGCAGAAGGCAGACGCTTAACCGACTGAGCCACCAAGGCACCCCTTTATCTCTTTTATTCTTATTATTCTGGCTAAATGGTTATTAATTTTGTTGGCCTTTTCAAAAAACCAGGTTTTGTTTTTATCTATTTTCTCTATTTTTTATTGATTTCTGCTCTTATTACTTCCTTTCCTCTTGTTACTTTAGATTTACTGTACTTTTTTTCCCCACTAGTTGCCTAGGGTAGAGTTTGCATTCTGTATTGAAACAAGAGCTGATAACATGATAAAATGTTAGAATGGCTGGTTAGTGTGATCACATTCCTATTTTCTTGCGGGGCTGTCCTGTGAAGACTGATCTTCCTCTAAAATTTTATTCCACACTAATGTTATTTAAGCAATCATAGATGAGAAGACCTCCTTCTACTTGTACACAATACCACTTTACTCACTTTCCTTAAGCCTCATATGCACAAGATATTCCAATGAAAAGCAATCCATTACTGAATTATTTAGTTAATGGCTACAGACTCTGATTTTTCTAAGAGAATGTCTGGATGCTTCCTCCCTCCTTAATTCTCTCCCATTCTTCCTCTACTTCTCATAGCTCTATCCTTCCAAAAAATTTTTCTATCGTCCTCATTCTTTGCCCCTTACCCTGGATGCCTCATTCTTGGAACAGAAGAAAGTCTCAGTACTTATTTCCTTCATTCCCCCAAGTCATGCCATGGGTTTTGGAAAGGTTATGACCTCAGGACACCTGGGTGGCTCTGTAGGTTAAAGCGTTCAACTGTTGATGTCAGCTCAGGTCATGATATCGGGGTGGTGAGATCGAGACCCAAGTCGGGCTTTGCCCTGAGTGTGGAGCCTGCTTAAGATTCTCTCTCTCAAGGCGCCTGGGTGTCTCAGTCAGTCAAGCGTCCAACTCTTGGTTTCAGCTCAGGTCATGATCTCAGGGTTGTGGGATCCAGCCCCATGTCGGGGGTCCCCGATCAGCAGGGAATCTGCTTCCCCTCTCCCTCTGCCCTTCCCCTGCTTGCACACTCTCTAAAATAAATAAAATAAAATCTTAAAAAAAAGAAAAGATTCTTTCTCTCTCTCTCCTGCCCCAGCCCCACTATTTAGTATGTCGCTGATAGCCTTAAAGTGTCTATCAAATGTTCAAATTACATAAAATACTAAAACGGCTAATCAGAATGTCTGTGAATTGAAGTAAAGCAGAGAATAATTACAAGATGCGGTAAACCTTATTAAGAACGTTGTATCAAGAAAAGGCAGTGGAGGGGCGCCTGGGTGGCTCAGTCGTTAAGCGTCTGCCTTTGGCTCAGGTCATGATCCCAGGGTCCTGGGATCGAGCCCCGCATCGGGCTCCCTGCTCGGCCGGAAGCCTGCTTCTCCCTCTCCCACTCCCCCTGCTTGTGTTCCCTCTCTCGCTGTGTCTCTCTCTGTCAAATAAATAAATAAAATCTTAAAAAAAAAAAAAAAGAATCCACTATAAAACAATATCCTTTATTCTAGTTAAGGGTATTCTATTTACCTCCTTCCTTCTATTTTGTATCAGATTTTAAATTCAGTCAATTTTCTTTCTTCCTATCCCTCACATCCCTACTCTTTCCTCAATCACGCTGATCTTGCCCTTAATGCAGTCCCTGACTATTTCCCCTTTGGCCTCTGTACTTTCTTACTGTGTCCACCTTATTTCATTTCTTCTTCACACTATTTCATCCTCCATACCTTCTTGTTAAGATAAAAATCTATTCATATCACTTCTTTGCTTAATATTCTCACTTTCCCATCATTGCCTGGAAGAAAACTCAAATTTCTAGGATGGCATTTATGAGCCCATTTATGAGTAGATTTCCACCTCATCGCATTGCATGCTTTCTTTTGAATCCAAGGATCTGGCTTCTATTGAACTACCTAAAGTTCTACGTGTTCCTCTCTTCCATATTTTGCACATGTTCTTCTCAAAAGATCAACATTCCTCAGCTCTTCCACGGGTGAAATCTTACTCCTCTTCCTGATCCAATTCAATAATTCTCTTATCAATAGTGTTTACTCCTTACTGCCTCCAAACTTCAAATAAATTGATTTCTCTTTTTTTTTTCTTTAAGATTTTATTTATTTATTTGAGACAGAGAGAATGAGAGACAGAGAGCATGAGAGGGAGGAGGGTCAGAGGGAGAAGCAGACTCCCTGCTGAGCAGGGAGCCCGATGCGGGACTCGATCCCGGGACTCCAGGATCATGACCTGAGCCGAAGGCAGTCGCTTAACCAACTGAGCCACCCAGGCGCCCCCTGATTTCTCTTCTTTCTAAACTATAACTGTACTTAGAACATATCACATTATTGTAATGATCATTTTACCTGTTACTCTATCTATACTCTGAAAACTTTGAGAGCAAGTGTGATGTCACATTTATCATGCTATTCTCAGCACAAAGCATGCCCCTTGATATACAGTAGGTGATAAACAAACACTTGCTGAACAAATGAAGAGATTGAACATATCTTGTTTTTGTTTCAGTGAAGATGTTGAGTGAAGCAGAAAATAATATATGACTTTCACATGTTGTTATGGGATGAATTATGTCCTGCCAAATTTGTATGCTGAAGCCCTAACCTCTAGTACCTTAGAATGTGACTGTATTTGGTGATAGGCCTTTTAAAGAGGTGATTAAGTTGAAATAAGGCGGTTAGTGTGGGCCGTAATGCAATGTGACTGGTGCCCTTAGAAGAAGAGGAAATTTGGACACAAAGAGATGTCGGGGATACATGCACACCAAGGAGTGATCATGTGAGGACACAGGGAGAAGGCAGCCATTTGCAAGCCAAGGAGAAAAGCCTCAGGAGAAACCAAATCTATTGACACCTTGATCTTTGGACTTCTGGCCTCCAGAACTATGAGAAAATAAGTTTTTGTTGTTCAAGCCAACCAGACTGTGGTATTTTGTTATGGCAGCCCTAGCAAACTAATAACACATAATAATACTAATACTTACTTGTATTTTTGCCCGACTTCTTGTATTAGCTTTCTATGGCTACTATAACAAATTACCACAAACTCTGTAGCTTAAATCAACAGAAATTAATCTTCTCACAGTTCTGGAAGCCACAAGTCCAAAATCAGCATCCCTGGACCAAAATCAAGGTGTCCATGGAGTCATAACCTCTCCAAAGGCTCTAGAGGAAAAACTGTTTCTTGTTTCCTCTAGCTTCTGGTAGCTGTTGGAATTCCTTGGCCATTACTCCAATCTCTGCCTTTGTGGTCACACTGTCTACTCTGCTGTGTAAAATATCCCTCTGCCTCTCTCAAAAAGGACACTTGGCACTGCATTTAGGCCTATCTGGGTAATCCAAAATAATCTGACCATCTCAAGATTCTGAATTTAATCACATCTTCAAAGTCTATTCTGTCATATAAAGTAACATGTGTAGGTTCCAAGGATTTGATCTCGGTATCTTTGGAGGCCATTACTCAGCTAACTATACCTTGTCTTATTTCTTCTTTTCTTTCTTCCTCCCTTTATTATTTCATTCTTTCCTTCCCTTCTCTTTAAATTTTTCCTTTCTCTCTCCCTCCCCTGCCTTCCTTTCTTTTTGAGCTTCTTTTCCAACTTCCTTCCCTTCCACCTTCTCTCCCTGCTGAAAATGGCAAGGCAGAAGAGGCAGAAAGGGGTGAAATGATTATTTTCCACGTTCCTCCACTAAGTGGATAACAGAGCTGTGACAAGACCTTCCAAGCCTGGTCTCTTTTTTCACTACATTACATATACTGTCTCTAGTTGAGATTTATGTAAAACCAAAGAGTGCCAACCTGTCAGCATGACACCAAATGAAGATCCTCATTACTCTCTGTGCATTGCTCAAAGTATTACGTCTTAAGAATTAGTGGCATTTCACACTCTGCTGTATCTCAGGCAGAGGAAATGCTTGATTGGGATGATCATTAAAAAGGACAGCCACGAATAAGAGGAAACAGGTTTTGTTAATAAGTGTGTGTCAAAAAGTACAATATGTATGGATTATCAACATAATGAGTGTTTTTCAAAATTGGCTACTCTGATTTTTTTTTTAATATTTTATTTATTTCTGAGAGAGAGAGAGTGGGAGGAAGAGTAGAGGGAGAGGAAGAAGCAGACTCCACGCTGAATGCAGAGCCCAACACGCGGCTCAATCTCAGGATCCTGAGATCATGACCTGAGCTGAAACCAAGAGTCAGGCGCTTAACCAAATGAGCCACCCAGGTGCCCCTACTCTGAATTTCAATTACTAACTTAGTCTTTGTCACACTTCAGCCATATCCTCACAGCATCCAAATCAAAATGAAAATACTAGAAAAATGTCAGTTCATATGTTCAACCACACAGTGCTGTAAATGTGCATATGCTTTTTCCCAAGCTCAATCAATCTGCCACTTTGATATAATGTAGACACATCCATAGTTCAAATTTTATCTTTGTATTGTCAAGTAAATATTTTGGGAGGCCGAAGACTTGAATACCCTTAGGACTTTGACAGACTCCCTCTAACCTGACAGTTACTTAGCCATAGCTCTAACCCTCTAACATTAAGACTAATAATAGAGGGGCGCCTGGGAGGCTCAGTCGTTAAGCGTCTGCCTTTGGCTCAGGTCATGATCCCAGGGTCCTGGGATCCAGCCCCGCATCAGGCTCCCTGCTCAGCAGGGCCTGCTTCTCCCTCTCCCACTCCCCCTGCTTGTGTTCCCTCTCTCTCTGTCTCTCTCTGTCAAATGAATAAATAAAATCTTAAAAAAAAAAAGACTAATAATAGATACCCTTATATTCCATAAATAGAGGAAATTTTCCAAGAACCAGTGAAAATCATGTAGTCATTTTGCTTTTTAAGTGAATGAAATGGTTACTGCTGAGGGAATGAAAAGCAATGCAAACAATTGACCAACTTGATTTTCCCTCATGCATATTCTTGTTTTTCATCAAAATTAAGTCTGACTCTGCTCAGTAACACTGAATGATCACAAGCAGACTCCCCACTGAGTGGAGCCCAATGGGGGCCTCAATCACACAACCCCGAGATCATGACTTGAGCAGAAACCAAGAGTCAGATGCTTAACTGACTGAGCCCCCCGGGTGCCCCTAAATCTGGGAACTTAAGATGGGGGGTTTAGAACAAAAGTTGTATCTAATGAAAATGCCTGTCCAGTGTCCAATGTCCATCAACTTTCTCCTCCATTTTATTGGAAATCTGAAACTGCAATGACAAAATGAGAGACAACAAAATGAATAATAAAGAAAAAGTAGGTAGTTGAAGAGAATTTGCCAACATAATCTGCCTTAGAAATTGCTCCCATAACTTGCAATAATTAGAGAACGTAGCAAAGTTGAGTCTTGGAACAGACAGAAGTGCTCAAGTCATTGGGAACCACTAGAAAGTTGAATGAGCTGTGAGTGCAGAGGTGATGCAACCACTCACAGTGTTTTGCTGGGTTTTGAAGGGTCCAACGTCAAGTTATCCTGGGAGGAGCTCATGTGCCACACCTCTCTACATCTGACTGGGTTTGGAAAATTACCCTTGAGTATGCATGGAGGTTCCCATTGGCCTAGCAGATATAGGGCCTGTTAGTCACACTTTAATCAAGCCTTTCCTAATGTGCATTCATGATTACTATAGGAGACAGAACTATGATCCCTTGCAGAAACTAGTACAAATCCAATTCTTTTTGAATGGTACACCTACCAGATTTAAGTCAACTTTAAGTTAAACACCATTCCTTCCCCATAGTTTAAGAACTTCTGAAAATGACGTTTTATATGTATTATCATATTGTGTCATTGGATGCTTCATTATTTATTACTTTTTTATTTCCTATGATGTTAAGCAATAAAATTCACACTGAGCTCACTTAACTAAATCACCTTCTAGTCTTTGTTTTTGCTTGCTTTTTGTTTGTTTGTTTGTTGGCTTTTATCTAATCCTATAGTTTCTAATACCATAGACTTTGAAGCAATTTGTTAAATCCACAGGCCATGGACTTTGATTACGGTACAGTAACCCATTCCCACCACTGACTAGAAAGGCACCCTTAAGCTACTTTGTTAAAGGCTCTCAAGTTTTCTTGTTTGCTGTACTGGGGGAGGAAATTGCTATTTGGAATCCTGATTAATAGGATTGTGAAAATTTCATTATATACCTTATGTTGTTGGCCTTACAGTAAGCATTCAAAAAAGGTTAGCTATTATGATATTCAGTGTATAAAACTTACTTCTCTTCTCCCAGTGACTTGATTCTTATCATAAAACAGAGTGTCCACATCCTGACACAAGTTTCCTACCTGGATTTGTTTTATTTTTTTACCAATTGCCTCCTCTGCCTCTTTGAAACTTATCTTGAAGACTTCCTTTATCTTGTATGAAAGCTTGCAGAGAGAGAAAAGAATGTAAGCCTAACCTTTCCTTTGTAAAGTCGAATTTCTCACTTCCATTTAGAAGTAATTGTTTTCCTCCGATTATTAGTGTATTTAGCATACTACTTTATCTTGAATATTCATTCAAGAAAGAGGAGGCCAGGTCAGTGAGTATTCTAGGCTACTTTTCTTCTTCTTTTTTATGTTTTTATTTTGAGTTTCTACTCTATGCTCAACACTGTATTAGAAGATGAAAACAAGACAAAAAATAAAACAAAATCCATAGTTCTTCCCCTTAAAGATCCTGGTTAGGAACTATACTAGAAACTCAACCTGACCAAATTTAGGCACAAAGAGGACTTTACCAGTCGCTGTGTTGGAGCCAGGCCTCAGAGACACTGGGAACAGTGGCGCCCTCTTTGCAAGTCCCTGTTTCTCTGTGGGGGGGAAGGGGGGTGTCTCCTTTATCTCCTGTAAGCAGTTTCTTCCACAAGCTCTTCAGTCTGGCTCCGATGGCTCTTGTCCTCACAGCTTCACCATCGGAGAGGGGCTGAGCAGAGCTGAAGTCCCAGAGAGGCGCTCCGACTGCCTGGCACCGGGTCTACACCCGCCATTGTGTCTCGGAAGGTGCACGACTGTGAATGGCAGCCTCCACCAGAATCCCTTTGTTCCAGTGAAAGAGGAAAGATGATTGTACCAGCAAATTAGAGGTGATGCTTCCAGATAATGGGGGTAGAGATGGGGGCTGCTGGGGCCAATAAACAATATCTATATGGAGGTAGCTTTGTTGTTTGCCTGACTGAATTTTTCTTCAGAATTTCCGGTTTTCAGTCCATGTGACCTTGGAGGAGTGACATGTCTTCCCTAAGCCTGTCTCCTTATCTGAAAAATGGGGATATATAATAAGTGCCTCATGCACATTGCCTGGCATTCTGTAATCACCCAGTAAGTGAATTTTCTTTTCTTTTTTTTTTTAAGTGAATAGATTCTTTTGGGAATTAGTTGGGAAATACTTTGTTTTTCTTAAGTAAGCTCTATGCCCATCGTGGGGTTAGAATTCACGACTCCATGGGAAGATGAACCATGAGAGACTACGGACTCTGAAAAACAAACTGAGGGTTCTAGAGGGGAGGGGGGTGGGAGGATGGGTTAGCCTGGTGGTGGGTATTGAGGAGGGCACATTCTGCATGGAGCACTGGGTGTTATGCACAAACAATGAATCATGGAACACTACCTCAAAAACTAATGATGTAATGTATGGTGATTAACGTAACATAAAAAAAAAAAGAACTCACGACTCCAAGATCAAGAGTCACATGTTCTACTGACTGAGCCAGCCAGGCACCCCAATAAGTGAATTTTCTTATTCTAATTATCATGTCCTCTGCATTGGCTAAATGATCCCAATCTCTCTTTTAAATGAAGCTAATATAACTTTTCATTCTGAAAACAGAGAGCTGAATCAAATTCCCATTGGGGTTCCTGCTACGAACTTGATGACAGGAGCTGAAGTAACAGTCATGATTGGTAGTCTTATTTCCCATAAGTTAAGTTACCTCCCAAAGAAGAGTGACATTTCCAGGATCCTGTCAGGATTTGTCACTATATACACAGACTGTTGAACTCAAATTGGCAAAAACTTGTAGAGTTATCCAGTTTTACCACAAACCGTTAGACCAGGTGATAGGGTAGGGTCTGGGGACATGAGAAACCTCTTAGCTATTCTCATGTAGACTTTTTTCTCATGACTCTCTTGAAAGGTTGCTTAGACCAAGGGCTTGAGGGCAATGTAAGCCTTCTCCAGAGAAGTTCTCTTAGCTTGGGAGTGGGTAGCCAGGGAGCTGGGAAGGAGAGGGTAGGATTTTGCCACTGCACACATCCCATGCGAGATAACCGAAAAAAATGTGTATTTCCAAAGCCCTCAGAAACTTTAATTGCTCCTGAATGTCTGCTAGGAATAGCTTTAGATATTTCTAGACTTGTGAAGGCTGGCAGGTTCATTCATGTTTGGCAGAATGCATCTTGCACTGCCATAAACAGCTTTTCTAATGCCTGGGATAATCAGAAGCATGGGATCCTCACTCTATTGATAAGGGCAGCATACCTTTACTGCTTGCATCAGCTGAAAGGGAAAGGGTGTTTTTTTATTCTAAGTGCAAGAGACTGAACTGTGGCTTATGCTTTGAGTGTTGATAACAAGTATTTTGTAAAATAAAAATAGATTTGGAGGCAAGTCCCCAAATCCACTGGGCCTATGTTTACTTGAGGCAGAAAGGTGTGGATGGATTCTACTGTTATTCCATGGGGGTAGTTCTCAAAATCATTTTTCAGCCATATATTATTCTACTTCAAGGAGAAAGTTTAAAACAGCCTTGTTCGGAGTTAAATATGTAGTTTTCTAACTGGACATAATCATTTTCTTTGAGTGATCATTCACCTGTAAGTCCTTGGTTTAAAATTACAGCTTGGATCCTATATAGTTTTCTCCTCCTATCTTCCATCCAATACATGGCTGAATATTGCTTGTGATGTTTTCCATTTAGGCATCTATTCAGGTCATTTTGGTCAACGTATTCCCCACAGGAAGGACAAAACCATTTTATAGAATGTTGTATGCAGCATTCATTCTAATTTCCGTTCATATGATTGATTGCAGATTTTTCTTATGTAACATCGGTTTGGTGCTAAAGTGAAATGTGGAGATTTACAGATCTCACTCCCCCCCCCAAAAAAAATATATTATCCATTCGCTCTAAAGCAATTAAAAAGAAAACACTGGAGAATGTAGCAGAAGGTGGGAGAAATCTTCATTCCCCTCTCCTGCCCCCCAACCCCCACACAAATCTCAGACAACAGCATTTGGTTTGTTTGACCAGAGGGGGATGAAACGGTGAGCAGCACAGTGTGCGGAGGGATTTGCATGACAATACTGTGCACTAAAAAAGTAAACCTCCGCATGACAGGTGTTTGACCCAGGTCATCAAAGGCTGATGTAACGTGAGATACGTATTTCTGCATCCTGGAAACGTCCTCCAGGAGCTTGTGCTGAGAAAACAATGCCATACAGGTCGAATCTGCAAATGCCTTACGATTTTCAACTCTGCCCTCTCGAAGTATAATCTCCTGCAGCCAAGGGAAACCCTTCTTTTCCCTGGTAATCCTAAGTGGTTTTACCAGTGAGGCTGTAACTTTACCCTTGATTTGCTACAGGTGGTTGTGAAAAGATGAGTCATTTGTGAGTGCCATGAGGAGATAAAGCTCGTGACTTCAGTGCGTGGTTTACTGATCACCACACATCAGGTACGGCAGCCCCCGGTAGCAAATGTCCCGGTGACCTTACGGGGAGACAGAGACAGCCCATTTCCTTCTCAGACTTGTAGATGTGACCCTATCTTCAGCTGCCAACCACCAGGCCGTTGATGCCTGGTTAGGGTGGGAATTGCTTGCTCATAAGAAGCAACTGATAAATGATAAGTCATAAGAACATCTCTGCAAAAACCTCCCCATAAATATGACCAGCAGGTAGGGCTCCCCACTGCTTTTCTTACAAAGAAATTTAACACTCTCTTCCTGGGAAATAAAATGGGATCTGGGCCCATCAATTCTAGCAATTTATGCTTTTGTGTAATCAAGCCTCCCCCCCCCCCCCTTTTTTTTTCCTGAAAAGGGTATAGAAGTTTAGCGGACTATCCCAAGCACATTTATTAGTTTCCTGCCGGCTTTTTTCTTCTTGTACTTTCTGTGCCTTCATCCAGGAGCACTTTGAAGGTTTTCCGTACCCTTCACCCAGGGCCTCTTGTGCAGCATCATGGGGTCACGCCCTCATTTAGTTCCCAGGCAAGACCAGGCACCGAGCAGCCCTGACTTTCACGATGCCCAGCAGACGGAAGAGGACATGTGGAGGAAAACCGGCCATTGCAGTGCTAAATGGTGGGATGAAAACCCAGCATCGCTGAGTCAGCCTGAGGATGGTGAGGATGCCTATGAGGAAGGGTGAGCATCAAGCCAGCTGATTCTTGAGCGACAGGTAAGGATTAGCCAGAAAGATGGGCCTCCAGGCGGAGGAGGAAAAGAAATCCTAACGGGGGAATAGCATGGCCAAATACTCGGAGGTCTGAGGGCTCTCAGCACTGAAAGAACTGAATACAGACCATGGGTCTGAAGTAAGTGATGTGTGTGCGCGTGCACTCGTGTGCGCATGTTCACACACGTGCAGCAGTGCTGGTGGGGATGACACACTGGAAGGTGAGTCTGCGACCTTATAGGTCACCTGGCTTAATACCGTGTTCAGATGTTTCCAGGGCAAAGGGGATCATTTCACTGCAAACAAGGCACATGAAAACACTTCTTTCTCATGAAGAGGAGCATCGGAAAAAGGAAAAAAAACTTGAACCAAGCATGTGATTGTTTTTATATAGGCATAAATCCGGAAAAAAATGAAGAGATGAAAGAAGCTGAGGACTGAGCTGGAAGGGCAGTTTCTAAGCCCCTCTTGTTTGGAACTTTTGAAGTGTGATTTTACTACCATTATTAGTTGAAGTGCTGCACGTTTATACTGCTCTCAATGTCAACCCTAATAGTCAACTAAAAATTCAAATATAGACTGACTCCAATTTATACATTATGTCTCCAAATCCCATTTCTAAGTTTGCTGTTTGCTCCTCATGTGTTCGCCCATAGAAACAGCATTACAAAACCCACACCCATGTCCCAAGCCCATTTTCCTATTGTGTACTTGTGTACAGAGCTCCTGGGTCCCTACTGCTCTGCATGTCTAGTCAGGTCTAAAGCCATCTCACCTCCTGCATGACCCAAAGGCACCTCAGTCAACGTACATACAACCCCGTCCTCATCTCCCGTTAGGATCCTGACCTCACACTTGCTCCTCCCTCTCTGCCTCTACCCTGACTCACTGCACCCCCATCATACAGACACCTGAGTTGGGATACCTGCAGTCATTCCTTGTTCATATTCCACGTTCATCAGTCACTAAGTCCACTAATCTGCCTCTGGGCCACTCTAACTTATTCCTTCCTCAGAACCCAACTGCCCTAACCCAGGCCTTCATCTTTCTCCCCTGAATGAGTGACTGCAATAGCCAGGCTTTCTTATTAGGCTCAGAGTGACCTCACTAAGCTGTACTAACTTCACATCTTAAATCCTTCCAGTGGCTCCATATTACCTTCCAGCTGGGGTCCAATCCTATGAACACCATGCACAAGGCATCTCTGTGCACACCAACTTGTGTCCTACATTCCAGTTCCCTGAAATAATTGTTTGCCCCTCAGATAGGCTGGCAATGCTAAACCTCCTCTGCGCCTTAATGCACTCCTCTCACCTTATCTCCTATCATTTCCTTGTCCTCTTTCAGAAATCAGCCCAGACATCACATCTGAAAATCTTCATTAGCTCTTTAACAATGATTAAACAGCTAGTATTAAGCACATGATGTCTGGCACTGTGAGAGAACCTAGAGATACAACAATGAACAAGAAAACAGTCTCTGCCCTCACGAGTTTTGATGGGATAGAACTGAGCAAAAAGACACTTATATACAGGTAATTAGATCAGGGAAAGAGAGACTGTATTGGAGCACTTGGGAGGACTTCATCAAAACTGGAGAGAAAGATTCTGAGAAGTGACTTCTAAGCCAAGACCTGAAGAATAACTAGAAGTGACCACCAGGCAAATGCGGAAGGGAGGAGGAGGGAAAGTGGTGTTAGCCAAGGTCTAAAGACAGACACAGCAACATAATTTACAGGGCCTGGTGCAAAATGAAAATGCGGGGCCTTGAGGTCAAAAGAGCAGGAAAAAAGTGCTCTTAATGGCATTAGAATATAAAACTGTTTCTTTCCATGGTCTCTCTCAACCTGTCATCCTTCTCCTTCCTTCTCCTTCTCTTTTTTTGCTATGTCACATTTCCTCTTACAAGGGCATCCTGGTCGTACAAGTGCAAACCCTCACAGGTGCCTGGGAGCCTGGCCTGAGGTTGAAAGCACGTGTGGCCCACTGGCTGCCTGTTCCATCTCCCGCCAGCGGCCAAACTAATGAGACTTTTGAGAGTAGGTAAGTAACGTTAGGCGTCTCACTTCCTATGGGTCACAGACGAGCAACTCCAAAGGGATTTCAACCTTCACACTGAGACACAGTCAGTTCTTACTTGAATTGGGATGACTGAAAGGCTTGGCCTTTCTAAGTTGACTCTGAATGGGCCTGTGGCATAAATAGGCATTGCCATGTCCTGTCCTAATGCCATGGGCACAGTCACCTGACTCCAACCCTGTCTATGCCTCTGGCCAGGCCCATGCTCCACAGGGTGGAAGGCAGCACTGGTTGCTGGATGGGTACGAGGAGGGAGAGGCTGTGTGGGGCACAGAGCACCAGGGGTAGAGATTCAGTTCTCCCAGGGAAGCCAGGAGGTGACAAAAGGTGGGGATCTCTGAGTGAAGGCTTCAAGCACTACCACATCCTCCACTGACCCATGAAGCTTCAAATAAAAACACAAATTCAAGGTGCTTGGGTGGCTCAGTCGGTTAAGTGTCTGCCCTCGGCTCAGGTCATGATCTCAGGGTCCTGGGATTGAGTCCAGCATCCGGCTCCCTGCTTAGCGGGGAGCCTGTTTCTCCCTCTCCCTCTGCCCGTCCCCTGTGCTTGTGCTTGCTCTCTTGCTCTCTCTTAAATAAATAAATAAAATCTTTAAAAAATAAATAAACAAAAAACATAAGTTTATTAAGAATTTCTCGTTGACTTCTGGAAAGTTGGCATAAGGAGATGAGTTTTGTGGATCCTTTCTCCAGTGAAAAACCATAACTGGTGAAAATTATATATACATACATACACACACACACACAGTTTTGAAGCAACCATTTAAAGTCTCCAGAAATTGTCCTAAGGACATGCATCAAATTTAAAAAAAATATGTATATATATATATATATATATATATATATATATATATAAATTTTTTTCCAAGAAAAACTACCAAATCTCAATCAGTAGAGTCAGAGTCTGTGGCATTTGAACCAAAGCCTCCTCCCTACATCCCCCTCCCAGCTCAGTGTGATGGAAGCTCCACTTTGATAGGATGCAGTCAAAATAGGATGCAGTCAAAAACACAGGGCTTTTCCTCCTCCCAAGCCCCAGTTCAGGACAATGTTATCTCCTCAAGAGAGAGAGACTACCAGCATTTCTCAATCCCAACAGCTTGGAGTTGCAGAGGTTCTATTCCATGAAAGACCAGCTGAGACCTGGGGGATCTCCTTCTCCACCCAGCTCCCACTTCCAGGGCAGAGCCTCACTCACTCTAGCCTTGGCAGGTTACAATATTGGAGCTCTAATCACCATCACCCCAGCTCACTCTTTGGATGGATGTTCTATGCTGGAAGAAGTAAATCAAGAAGACCAGAGGATGGTGTTTTAGCCTAGTACTCTGCTCATGAAACAGAGGTATCACTCTGAGAGAAGTAGTACACATTTTGTGTCCTTAGCTCTGGATCAGTAATGGTTTTACTCAGGGGAACAGGCAGGTTTTAAGAACAGAGAGCTCTAAAGCTCTCCCCAAAGGAAATTATTTTGTTTTGAACAGTATGTGGATAGTTCAACGCTAAGGATGCTACCCAAACCAATGGAGATTTTAGTGGTAATCAATTACAAAGAAGCTGGTTGCTGAATAAGAACAGCAAGCTAAATTCTAAATCAGCTAGATGTGTATCACAGAGAATCAAGGAAGGAGATGGCTAAGAAGAGACATCATAGGGTTGGAACAAACCTCAAAAACTAGCCTCAAAGATTACCTCTGTAGGGGTGCCTGGGTGGTCAGTCGGTTAACTGCTGGACTCTTGATTTTAGCTCAGCTCATGATCTTAGGGTCCCGAGATAGAGCCCTGAGTTGGGCTCTGCACTGGGCGTGGAGCCTGCTTAAGATTCTCTCTCTCCCTCTGCTCCCTCCCCTGTCACTTGTGCATGCACTCTCTCTCTCTCTCTCTCTCTCTCTCTCTGCACTGGGCATGGGTGGAGCCTGCTTAAGATTCTCTCTCTTCCTCTCCCTCTGCTCCCTCCCCTGTCACTTGCGCATGCACATGCGCTCTCTCTCTCTCTCTCTCGAAAAAAAGGAAGGAAGGAAGAAAAGAAAGAAAGAGAGAAAGAAAGAAAGAAAAAAATGATTACCTCTGCAAAAGAGACAGACTGTAATGGGATCAGACTGTGGAGCAATTTATGCCTCAGGGCAGTACTGAAACCAACAGCAAAATCAGCCAGTAATTAATGAAGCCTAACGGTTGCATGTAAATCCAACTGAAGCAGAGAGCTTAGAGAGACCAGGAAAAGAAACAACAGTTCTGCTGAAGCCACTGTCATCCCAGGGTGAATGTGTGCATGCCCAAGGCTGCACCCTCTGAAGAATTACATCACAAGGTACATCCTGCTGGGGAAATAGACTTCACTAAAATAGTCCAGCCAAGCCACTAAACAAATAAGCAAACAACAATGAGCCTGAGAGGAGGTTATTAGTATGCAGAATTGCTACATTATCTAAAATGTTAAGTATCCAAGAAAAAAAAAAAAAAAACAAGAAAATATGACCCATACATAAAAAACTCACATCAAATGTTGCAATTAATGGTAAATGGCTAAATGTCTTTGCCCTAAGGATGTTGACTCTCACCACTTCTATTTCACATCGCATTGCCCCTATCTAGGACAATTAAGCAAGAAAATGAAATAAAAGATATCCAGACTGGAAAGGAAGAAGTAAAGCTATATTTCTTTGTAGATAACATGACCTCGTATATAGGAACTTATAAGGAATCATTATAAAAAACTACTAAACTTAATATATGATCGGTTTTAGCCAGGTTGTAGGGTACAAGATCAGTATACAAAATCTATTTGATTTCTATACACTAGCAACCAAAAATCTGAAAATTAAGAAAACAATTCTGTATAATAGCATGTTAAAAAGGATGATACTTGGAATAAACTTCACAAAAGAATTATAAAAGTGATATTCTTAAGACTGCAAAATATTGTTTTAAAAGAAATTAAAGAAGACCTGAATGAATGGAAAGACATCCCATATTCATGAAGCAAAAGACTCAGTACTCTTAAAATGGCAATTTTCCATAATTTGATCTATAGAGTCAATCCAATCCTTGTTAAAATCTCAGTTGGCGTTTTTGCAGAAATTGACAAGCTGATAATAAAATTAATATGGGAATTCAAGGACTGCAGAATGGCTAAAATGACCTTGAAAAAGAAAAAAAAAATTGGGAGGATTTACACTTCCCAAATGCAAAACTTACTATAAAGCTACAGTCACAGACAGGTCCTGGCATAATCAGACATATAGAACAATGAAATGGAATTGATAATCCTGAAATAAACTTACATTTATGGTGACAATTATGCCAAGACAATTCAATAGGAAAGAACAGTCTCTTCAACAAATGGTACTGGGACAACTGGATATCTGCATGCAAAGCAATGAAGTTATACCTCTTTTCTTACACCATACACAAAAATTAACTCAAAATAGGTCATACACCAAATGTTCAGAGCAAAAATTATAATAATCTTAGAAGAAAATATAAGAGTAAATCTTTACAACTTTGGGTTAAGCAAAGCCTTTTTTTTTTTTTAAGATTTTATTTATTTATTTAACAGAGAGCGAGAGAGAGCACAAGCAGGGGGAGCGGCAGACAGAGGGAGAGGGAGAAGCAGGCTTCCCGCTGAGTGGGGAACCCGATGCGGGGCTCGATCCCAGGACCCTGAGCCCAATGCTCAGCCCACGGAGCTACCCAGGTGCCCCAAGCAAAGCCTTTTTAGATATGACACTAAAAGCACAAGCAACAAAAGAAAAAAATAGATAAATCAGACTTCATTAAAATTAAAACCTTTTGTACTTCAAAGGACACCATAAAGAAATTGAAAAGAAACCCAAGAAGGGGGGAAATATTTGCAATTCATAATTCTGATATAGTGCTTACATCCATAATACATGAAGAACTCTTACAAATCAACAATAAAGGACAAATAATCCAGTTAGATTAGTGCAAGGACTTTCCTTTTATTGTTGATTAGAACAGCCATTAGAGAGTTTTGAAAAATGACTGATGTGATCTGTTTTATGTTCTTGAAGATGCCCTTGTCTGTCGTGTGGATAATTAACTGTATAGCAGCAAAAGTGGAAGCAGTGAGACCATTCAGGGCACTAGTGCAGAAAACTAAGGGGATATGAAGGTAGCTTGGACTTCCCGTGATAGCTGTGGAGGTGCTGAGAAGTGGTCAGATTGAAGATGCATTTGAATGTAAAGCTGACATGCTGCTAGACAGTTAAGATTGAAATTTGCCTCTTAAATTTCTTAGTGTTAGTCACCTACATAATTGCTCTTTGTTAGTGTGAGTGTGTGTATTTATAATACTTCTTTTGTAATCTTATGTTGCCAGACCTTGCTAAGTCAGACCAGCATACTACCTGTATAAAATAGTTGGTAATGCCCCAGAATGCTGGATGGACTACTCCAGAAAAGAAGAAACCATTTCTAAAATAGTATCTTGCATTGTTGTAATAGAACTGAGGATTACCTAGGCAACTAGCTTTCTAAGAGTGGCTCAGAGGATTGGATTTTGGAACCACCTCTGAGCTTTGTCCCGCTTGCTATGTTATCTTGGCTAAGTTATTAATATTTCCAAACTTAAAGGCATCTTCTATAGAGAGAATGGATAAAATAACAACTTTTTGCAGGCTTGCTGAGAAAATCTTATGTTTTGGCATATGTAAAAAGCCTGGGGCGGAAGGCGCCTGAGTGGCTCAGTCAGTTGAACATCTGACTCTTGATCTCACTCAGGTTTTGATCTCAGGGTCGTGAGTTCAAGCCCCATGTTGGGCTCCATGCTGGGCATAGAGCCTACTTTAAATAAATAAATAAGTAAGTAAATAAATAGCCTGGTACAGAATGGAAAGCTCACAAGCAATAACCAGAATAAGTCATTTTAATGCATTACTAGATCAAGGGTATTTGGGTTTTCAATCATCCTCTTTGTAAACAAACACATGTGTACATATTGTGACATATGACTATTCAGATTTTTTTAAATCTTATGAAATTCTGAGTCATTAAATACAATAGGATAATAGTCACTGACCTCATTGCCTCAACATTTTTTCAAAATCCATTGTTCAATTCCTCAAATTTTGAGAGAGGGAGAGAGGAAATTATAGAAGCAAAATTACATTCTTGCATCAAAAGAGGAAACTCAAGAGATTTTTGGCTACAAAACAGATGAAAATTATAAACTAATTTTTGAAAAAATACAATAAAAATTAACATTTAATTTTAACTATTGTTATTTTTTAATCTTTTATTTCTTTATATTAAAAATATGTAGAAAATATAAAACAAAAGCATAAGTCAGAACTAGAAAACTCAACCAGATGATGTGGGCTAGTGAGCTGACAGAAAGGAAATAGTTTTTTTAAAAAATGAAGTGAAGACTAACCTAGGAGAAATATTAGAAAACTAAGCATTATGCAAAGTGCCTTAAAATATGTAGAAGATTAAAAGAAGAAAATTTTTAAATGAAAAAGAAATTAAGAGAGATAAAATGAATCTAGAGAACGTGGCAGATATGGAGGGTAAGAAAAAAATACAAAATACATGTAATATGAAGAAAAAGAAAATTAAAGCAATGGAATAGAAAAATAAGAAATATAATACAATTTTTCATTCAAGCAAGCTTTTAGTTTTAAAAAAGTAGTATACTAAAATACACCATATATCTGGGAAAATTGACACAAAATGCTCAACACTGAGATATATTTTACTTAAATCACCACTATATTTTAAAGGAAGAAGAATCATTTGGGCATCTAGGCAAAACGATCGATTCACTTACAAAGAAAAGACAATGAGATTGTAAAAAAAAAAATTTAAACAGTTCTACTTTATGTCTGGAAAGGATGGAGTTAAACTCAAAAGAAGGGTGCCTGGGTGGTTCAGTCAGTTAAGCATCTGCCTTCTGCTCAGGTCATGATCCCAGGGTCCTGGGACAGAGTCCCGCATCGCATCGGGCTCCCTCCCTACTCAGCAGAGAGCCTGCTTCTCCCTCTGCCTCCCCGCCCTGTTCCCCGCCCCCGCCCCATGCACTCTCTCTCTCTCTCTCACAAAAATAAATAAATAAAATCTTAAAAAAAAAAAAAAAGAAGGAAACTCAAAAGAAAAGAAGTCAACAAAGGAATTTTAATATATCTATGTGTAGCATGTTGAATAATGGCTCCCAAAATATAGGTCCAAGTCCTAACCTCTAGTACCTGTGAATGTGATCTTGTTTGAATGTGATCTTGTTTGGAAATGGAGTCTTTGCAAATGTAATTAAGTAAAAGATCTCAAGATGAGATAATCCTGGATTAAGATTGGGCCTTAAATCCAATAACGAATGTCCTCATAAGAGATATTATGAAGACACAGAGACACATAAAGGAGATTTTATGAAGGTGGAGGCAGAGGTTGTCATTTGTTACAACAAGCCAAGCAACTCTAGGAGCCACCAGAAGTTAGAAGAGGCAAAGAAGGATTCTCCTCTAGAGCTCTGGAGGGAGGCTGGCCCTCCTTACATCTTAATTTTGGACTTCTGGTCTCCAGAACTGTGCGAGAATACAGTTCTGTTGTTTCAGTATACCCAAGTTTGTGATATTTTGTTTATGGCAGCCCTAGGAAACCAATACAGATTTTGGTACCTGGAAGTATGATGCTTCTACAACAGATACCTAAAAATGTGGAAATGGCTTTGAAACTGGGTAATGAGTGGAAGCTTGAAGAATTTTGAGAACGTGATAGAAAAAACCTACATTGCCTTGAAGAGATTGTTGGTGAAAATACAGACACCGGAAGTGCTTCTTATACGGTCTCAGGAGGAAATGAGGAACATGTTATTTACTGGAAACTGGAGGAAAGGCGATCCTTGTTATAAAGTATTATAAAATTTGGATGAATTGTGCTCTACTGTTGTTTTCAAAGCAGAACAGGAAAAAAAAAAAACATTTAGCTGAGAAGATTTACAAGAAAAGTGTTGAAGGCATAGCCTGGTTTCTCCTTGATACTTATAGTAAAAATGAGAGGAATGAATTAAATTAAGGAAATAACTGTTAAGCAAAACAAACTAATACTTGCTGATTTGGGAGGTTTTTTGTCCTATCTAGATTGCAGATGAACTAAAATTAAGAAATCCACTGCTGGAAAAGCATGCACTAGATAGAGGATCCCAGGGTTTGCCTGGATAACCTTTTAGTGAAGAGACTAGGCAGGTGACTAATGGATCCACTCAACCATCTCAACAGAAGTCAAAAAAAAAAAATATGGAGTTACCAAGGAAGGATTTGTGGAAGATCCTCTTGTCTAATGGAATAGATCCCCATAGAATACATGGGAGAACCAAAGTGTTTTTTGAGAATGTATGATCAGCAAAAGCATTGCTGGCTCAGACTGAAGGGGACAGAGACAGGACCAAGTGAAAGAGGGCAATCAGATTTCAAAAACTGTACAGGCAGGAAACAGGCTAATAGAGCTAATCACCTACAAACATGTAATATGCTTCAAGAAAAAGGAACCATCTCCAAGAGCAGAAATGTGGGTGCAGAGGCAGAAGCCAGAGTGGTGGACCCAGAGGGCAAATCCTCCATGGGCCCAAAGGATAAACTTCAAGCCACAGAGGATTACTTCCAGGTCTTAAAACATGATGGAATTTGCCTTGTTGGGTTTCTAACTTGTTTAGAATCAGTGACCCCTTTATTGCCTCCAATTTCTCTGTATGGCAACGGACATGTTTAATCAGTAACTGCTCTCCTGTTATTTGGGAAGCAGACAAGCTGTTTTCTAGTTTCACAGGTCCACAAATGGAGGGGAATTTTCCCTAGAATGGATCATACCCAGAGTCTCATCCATACCTGATTTAGATGATTTAGGAGATGATATTTGGTACCTATTGAGCTGATGATATTTAGATGAGATTTGGGATTTGGACTTGATGTTATAATAATGGGTTGAGATTTGGGGGGGGGGGTGTTGGGGTGAATGTATTTTGTACATGGGACAGAAATAAAGTCTGTGGGCCTGAAGGTGGACTGCAGTGATTGAATAGTGGCCTGCAAAAGATATTCCTAAGTCATAACTTCTGGTGCTTGGGAATGTGACCTTATTTGAAAAGAGGGTCTCTGCAGATTTATTAAATTAAAGATCTCAAAATCTATAACTTAATTTAGGATGGGCCCTAAATTCAATGATAAGTGTTCTTCTAAGAGGCAAACAAGGATGTGAGGGCAATCTGGTTGTGACATCTGTCACCCCATTGATCACCAGTGTTGATTCAGCTGATCTGGCTGGCATGTATCCCCTTCCTCACCACTCCATGTGCATCCCTCCTGAAGCTATGCACTCATTCAAAGAGGAAGTCCTTCTGCAACAGAGAAGGACTGTTCTTCAGTCAAAGGTATATGAGTAGCTGTGCTCCCAAGTTAGAACCTCCAATCAAGTTCTCAAGGTCCATTTTTTAGGAGAACATAGAAAGCTTCCAAGACTCCAGACACATCCAAATGAGGTGCAGCATGTAGCAGTCTGCTTTTCTTTTCTTTTTTTTTTTTTATAAAAAGGGAGACAAACAAGAAGACACAGAGACACACATGAAAAAAGCCATGTGAAGACAGAGGCAGAGATTGTCATTATGCTGCCACAAGTCAAGGAACATGAGGAGCCACCAGAAGCTAAAAGGGGCAAGGGAAGATTCTCCCCTGGAGCCTTTGGGAGGAGTGTAGTCCTGTCGACATCTTGATTTCAGACTTCTGGCTTCCAGAAGTATGAGAGGATAGATTTCTGTTGTTTTAAGCCCCTAATTTCTGGTAATTTGTTATTGTAGCCCTAGGAAACTAACTTAGCAAGTGAACACATATTCAAAAATAAAAGCTCAGAGGATATTATTTTCACAAGCCCTTCCTGAAGAATCAAATAAAGAAATAAGTTCAGACAATTAAAATGACTGAAGCAGTGTTAACATAAGCATTAATTACATTTTAACCTATAAACATAAATAAAAATGAAGGTTATAAGGAAAAGATGATAGTACATAATGACGATACTTTCTGACACTATAGGTAGAGAGAATACACAAAATAGTAAAGAAATGAGGAGAGTGTAAATAAAATAGAGTAAGTTCCCAGGTTGCCTTATGACTATGAACTGTGAATAAAAATACATTACTTCGTATTAGATGATGGATAGCAGATAATTTTAGCTAATTTCAATATTGCTCATAATGCAAAACTAAAAGACAGTAACTAAAAATTGGATGAAATAAACATATCATAAAAAAGTAGTAGTTTAATGATACCAGTTAGAGCAAAAGATGTAAACTTTCCTGTACACCAAAAGAATCCAAAATGTGTGTGTGAGAGAGACAGAGAGACACACAGAAAGAAACAGAGAATGAAACAAATGGCGTCATGCAAAACCATATATATACATGTGCATATAAATATACAATTTTCAGAATGTCAAATAGGTTTAATGTCCTACTTAAAGGAGAAAAAATAAGATTTGCTTACAAAATAAAACATAACACTGTGATGTATAAAGAAAAGACAGATAATATTTTTTTAAATGTAGGCATGGATAAACATGTAAATGCAAAAAAAAGAAAGTAAAGGTTCTAAACCTAATAACTGAAAAAGTAGGTGTCAAACAAAACACTAAAACAGACAGATAAGAATACTTTATAATGCTAAAGGTGACACTCTCAATGAATATAAAACAGGTATTAATATTTATGCACCTAATAATTTAGCAAAATCAAATTCATTTTAAAAATCTGAAAATACCAGGAGAAACAGAGTGAAACTGAGTATCACTAGGAGCTTTTAGCATACCTTTCCAAAAGTAGATAAAGTAAACCAAAAAATGTTATGCCTATAGAAGAGTTCAACAACATAATAAATCAGGTATATCTTAATGATATAAATATTAAACTCTGAGAATCACAAAATCATCATATTTTCAATTGCACACAAAAAATTTATGAAAATTAACCATGGTTTACTTGACACACACATACATACACACACACGCACTCCATTCATATAAGTCATAAGCAGCTTTCTCAATCCATAATATGATAAAACCAGAAAATTTCACCAGCATATCTACCCTAAAAGAGTGTGCAAAACAAGTTTTCTAAAAGAAAGAAAATGAGCAAAGAAGAAACCCTGGACCATCAGGAAGTTTGAAAGTACATGATAAGCCAAAATATGAGTAAAAACAATAAATCTTCCTTCACCTCTTGAGTTTTCTAAATTATGAATGACAGTGGAATCAAAAGTTTTAACACAATGGGGCACCTAGGTGGTTCAGTCGGTAAGCGTCTGACTCTTGATTTCTGCTCAGGTCATGTTCTCAGAGTTATGAGATCGAGCCCCACATTGGGCTCCATGCTCAGTGGGGAGTCTGCTGGAGATTTTCTCTCTCCCACCCCCTCTGCCCCTTTCTCCACTCGTGTGTGCGCTCTCTCTCTCTCTCTCTCCCTCAAATAAATAACTAAATTAAAAAGAAAAGTTATAACACTGTTTCATGTGGTTCTAAGTGCATGTAGAGGAATACTTGATAATCATGTTATAAATGGGGGAGCATAAAGGGATGAAAAGGGAGGTAAGATTTCTATATTACACTCAAACTGGTAAAACAATAACACCAGTAGACTGTGATAAGCAATACATATGTAATATGACTCTTAGAGCAACAACTAAAGTAACCAAAGATGAAGACTCAGAATCCCCATTAATAAGTCAAAGTGGAAATCAAATAAATAATCCAGTAACCCATAGGAAGACAGGAAAACAGAGAAATGGAAAATGAAATGAACAAAGAAAAAATTTAAAAATAAAATGGTACATTTAAATCCTCACATATAAATAATTGCATTAAATGTAAATGATGTAAATATGCCAATTAAAGGGAATAAACTGGCATGGTGGATTAAAAAATATGACCCAACTATAGACTACAAGAAACTCACTTCAAATATAAAACAGATTGATACAGTCAGGTTGAAACTAAAAGGGTGGGAAAAGGTATATCATGCAAACATGACTAAAAGAAGGACGGATTTTATTAATATTAGATTAATATTAAATGACATTTCAGAGATAAGAAAATTATCAGAGAAAGAGAGGTACATTAAATAATGATAAAAGAATCCACTAAGAAAAAATTATCTTAAATGTGTATGTACCAAGCAACAGAGCTTCAAAAATGTGTAGTAAACACTGATAAAACTGAAAGGAATAGATAAATACACAATTATAGCCTGAGATTTCAACATCCCTTTTTTAATCACTGACTGAACAACTAGACAGAATATCATCAAATCTATAGAACTTAACAATGCCATCAAACAACAGAAAGTAATCAACATTTATAGAATACATCATCTAACTAGAAGAGAATACATATTTAAGTGTCCATGAAACATATACCAAGATAGACCACATCATGGGCCATAAAATGAAGGTCAACAATTTTAAAAGAACTGAAGTCATACAGAACGTGTTCTGTGGCCTGGGTGGAATTAAAATAGAAATAACTAAAAGATAACAGGAAAATCTCCAAATACTTGGAAACTAAGTAGCATGCTTCTAAACAATCAATGGTCAAAGAAGAAATTCCAAAAGTTAAAAATTAGAGAACTGATGATTATCAGAGTGGAAGGGGGTAGGAGGATGGGTGAAATAGGTGATGGGGATTAAGGAGTGCACTTTGTCATGATGAGCACCGGGTGATGTAGAGAAATGCTGAATTACTATATTGTACATCTGAAACTAATATAACACTGTATGCTAACTAACTGGAATTAAAATAAAAACTTAAAAAAAATAAAATAAAAATGAAAATACAATATATCAAAGTTTGTGGGACACAACTAAAGCAGGGATGAGACAGAAATTGGTAGTACAAAATGCATATGTTAGGGCGGAGAACAATAATCTTAAATTCCCACTTAAAGAATGTAAAAAAGGAAGAACAAAATAAACCCAAAGCAAGCAGAAGGTAGGAAATAATTAAGAGAAGAAATCAATGAAATTGAAAACAGAAAAATGGTAGGGAATATAAATGAAATGAAGTACTGGTTCTTTGAAAAGATCAATACAATTGATAAATCTCTAGAAAAAATGATGCAAGAAAAGAGAAGACACACAAATGAGCAATATCAAGAATGAAACAGGGGCTATCACTGAAGATCTACAGGCATCTGAAAGATAACAATGGGATAGGTGAACAATCTTACACACATAATTTTGATGACTTAGATGAAATTAACCAATTCCTCAATATGGGGCTTGTTCCCTGGAGACCATGTGACTTTGGAAGATGCCAGGGACATATGTTAGGAGGAATTCTGCACATAAATTGCATTAGCAGCAGTATTAATCCCCATTTCCCTAATCAGCTTACTGAAAATTATCTCTGATATCATCTCTACATTTCTCTATCTTCTCCCCAAGGGACTTTACAGGCCAGTTATGACAGCAATAGACATATTTAAATCAAAAGAAAAGTACATAAATTTAAGGTAGTATAGCCTTAAATGGGAAAGAAAGAGAGAGAGAGGGAGGAAGGAAGGGAGGATGGAAGGAAGGGAAAAAAGCAGTAATACTATGCGTATATCCTTGAATATCAAAATGCAACACATAGTTTCAGAAAACAGAGAAAGGCACTCTGCAAAGAATTAGAGTCACCTGACTGGCATGAGGACATGCATCGCTTAGCAACCCATTGTGATTTGCATTAAGTCAGCAGGCTCTTTGATATCAAGGCACAAGCAGATGTCTATAGTATTCCTTAAAACGTGCATTTGTTTGTTTGTTTGGCTTCCAAAGCTTGTACTCAGTTCTTTTAACCTTCATGTTGCCCTCCTGATCTTGCCCAAAATGATATGCCATTTTGACAAAACATATAAACCATCTGTTTTCAACAAATACTACACATCTGAGCTTTCTCTGAGGACACTGAATGTTACTATTACTATTCCCATGCCTCTATTTTAATTTTCCTTTTCTCATAGCCTCCTCTTCCCAAACAATATTTGCCTCACTTATAAACCACAGCAGGGGTACTGGTTTTTCTTGATCATTTACACTGGTGCCTCTCGGTTTTTATACTAAGAGGTCATCTACAGACCATTTGCTAAGGAAGACTACAGCTTGAAAGAAAACACTCAAGTGCTTTCATCATTTAAAGTGAAGTCACATCTTCTTACTTTCTTTTGAGAGAACCACCATTTGTTCTTTTCTGTTGGGTCAAAATATAGGACAGTCAGATATATCTCTAAGTGGACAACTTATCAAAGTCCTCTTCAGAAAACAGCCATTATGTCCCTGCCCCTTAGCACGCACTCCAAAGCCTGTGGCCAACTTAGCAATGTCCCTTTCCTGCTCTCTTTTCATACTGCTGTCTCATGAAGGCTGTGGAAAAATTCAAAGGGTAAAAAAGGCTCTTAGAATTCCTAGCACACTCTGTGCTACTCTCTCCAGATGTTTGTTCTCTTAAATCACCTTTACATTCTAAATTCTGCAGCATGAAAGCCACTGGGACCCCACTGTGACAGTACTGGCCAGCCATCAGTGGAGTGACAGCAGGGCTCAACACTGTGACACGCAGTGTTCAAGGCTGTCAAGCCTGAGCTCAGCCTCTCCATCCACCCACGCAGACACACTGAAAGATTAGAAAGTAAATCTTCACTTGTCAAGTTCAATAGAAGGGTATTTCTCAGGTATCTAGTTTCAGATACAAGGTTCTTAAGTATCTAGTTGTAGTTTTTTAAAGCTGTGAAATTCAGTCTTAGTCATAAACACATCTTATTTCACTAGAAGCCTGGCAGAAATCCCAGCTATAAATGAGCAAATGAAAGCCATAAAGATGAGAGCACATTTCGTAGAAAGGGATGCTTATATGTTTATGTGAAACTGAAGAAGTTTTCTTATTTTTTATGAATATTTAAATAATTTTAATAGCTTATTAAATTTCTTCTTACTTAGGTTATTGATAATGGGAAGAAGAAAATGCCTCAAACAAGGACAAATGAGAATTCTTTCTTACCCATCGGGTTTTCACTTCTATTATTTAAAAAATTGAAGGCATACTGGCATTCAAGCATACTGGGATTTACTACCGGAATTCAGGGGACAATTGCCACTCTTTAGCTACAGTCTGAGTTACAAAGATCTGGCATAAGAATGAAATACAACTTGACAACTCTGTAGTGAAAATGGGCCTGTCTTAATGTCCAACTGCTTCGGTTTGAGCTCCCTTGCAGAACTCACATCCCTTAAAAAGTACAGCTGTCAGCAGTCTATGTATCATTTTTTAAATTCATCTGTCCTGGTCCTGGATTTACTGATCTTTGACCACAAATGCATTGCTTTCAGGGCCTCTTCATCTAATCCCTAAAGTTGAAGAATGTGCCCAGAAGAGCACAGAAACAAAACAAACGGGAAAAACCAAAATAAGAGAAAATCCCAAGCTAAAGAATCACCATCTGTCTTCCCAGTCTTGCTTGTCTCTGTGCCTCCATCATTTTTGATAGCACACGACCTCTCCCATATTCCAAACTCCGCAATCTGGTGCTGCTTTTTAAAAGTATCAGCCTTTGGCTTGCCCATTTTATCAACAGTCAGGTTAACCAGTTTGTTTCCCAAGTCTTAGGGATCACAGTCCTTCATTGCCTGATCTGATATTCAGTACCTTAAGAAATTTGTTTCATATATTTTGGCCAGTTTGCTTGTTTGCTTGTTTGTTTTTTGGAGAAAGAGAGAGAGCGTGTGAGCCAGGGCAAGGGGCAGAGGGGTAGGGAGAATCCTAAGCAGGCTCCACGCCCAGCGCAGAGCCCAATGCAAAGCTCAATCTCAAGACCCTGAGATCATGACCTGAGTCGAAATCAAGAATCCGATGCTTAACTGACTGAGCTACCCAGGTGCCCCTGGCCAGGGTTTTTAGTTCATTCATGTAGGAGGGTAAATCCAGCCCATTTATAGATCTTAGAGGTGGAAGTCTTTTACCATTTTTTATTATCATCCTTTACTCATCTCATCAAGAGTAAAACGCACCTAACCAGTCCTCTTTAATGTTCTTTGGTGATCACCCCTCCTTTCTGCAGCCCTTTAGCTCTGCCCTTGGATTTGCCAGAAGAGTAACTAGATTCCTCTGACCTGCTCTCACACCTTTGATCTTATGCTGTTACTCCATGAGGTTGGACTTTACCTCTCCCAATGGAAAACATAGAAAACATTAATAAATGAGAGCTTGCTCTTTAAAATGTTCATTGTTTTAAGAATTTCCCATTTGACAATGAGATCCAGGGCTGCACTGTTAGTAGCTATGAAATATATTTGGATTTTCAACTTTACCTCAATTCACACTGTCAACAATCATAGATAATTTGGCTTTGCTTCTGAAGATGTTGCCTGCAGAATATTAATTCTTGGATGACTTAGCTTAAAGATTAATTATACAAGAGCCTCAGGCAATATCCCCATTCTCCTAAAACAAGATTATAAGAAACACAAACATGTATGTTCTGTGTTCCCAAGCTTCAAGAATTATACTAGACCTCAAAAAAGGATGGTAATGGAGAAAATAATACTGTGATCTCATATAGTTTCTCGGCTAGGACTACAAATTTTCATCTTACAGTCCTAAGACTAACCATCATGTTTCTATTTCCTGACTTTTATCATTAATTTTAAGCTGTTTAATTATAAAATTAATGATCACTGTAGAAAATTTGGAAAATCCAGAAAATTACAAAGAAGAAATAAAAAACCTGGATAGTTTCATACTTTTTAAAGTTAACTTCAATTATTGTTGGTGGATTTCCTGCAAATATTTTGTATCTTTTTGTTTTGTTTTTACTATAATATCATGGCCATCTTTTCATAACCTTAAAAAATTCTAGAAAAAATTTGGAGATGGATGTATGTTTCAATGTATGCACACAATAATTTATTCAACCTTACCACTAACTTAGGCATTTGTTTTTTGCTTGTTTTCACATTTCTACCATTTTTTAGTATTATAATGTGATGCATTTCCTTGAACATAATCCTCTAACTCATAGTAAATACACGATTTTTTTGTGCATTTGTTTTTAAACTTCTAGCACTCTTGTCTTGGCTTACTAACATTTCATCCAACTCTCCTGCAAACAGTGATGAGTCAATGGGTGTTCTCGTGATCTAAGTAGGTCAACCCAATATCTTTTGTGGTCCTAGAGATGCTACGAGAATAGGGGGAAAAAGGCTCTTTTACCTCTGGAGTTGCTAAAGCAGAGAGGATGCGAATCTGTAGCTGCTCAGGACCATATTTTCTCCCTCAAGGGAAACCCACCTGAAGAATGAAGTCAAGTAAAACCAGCAGAGAGGAAAGACAGATGCGAGTCCTGGAGAGCGCTGGAATATACTGCTCCTTACTGCCTGATCTTGGGTCCTCAGTGCTGCAACTCTTCCTTCAATGTTGTGACCTTCTCCAGTATTCTTTCGAATAACAGCCTGTTTCCACTTTTTAAAGTTGTTTTGGCTTGGTATCTATCACTTATAACTGAAAATTTTTTTTAACATCTCTGATTCCCTTTTGGTAACTGATCTCTAGAAGTAAATTTTCTGGCTCAAAAAATAAGAATGTTTTAAGATTCTTGAGGCATATTTTCAAATCACATTCCATAATACTAGTAATTTGCACTCCACTGGTAATGAATTAGGGTTTGCTACAGATAGGTTTCTGAAAAATCTCCAAATGATGATTCATCTTTGGGTTTGAGATTGTTTATAATTCTGTGTCTTTATTTCCCCAATACTTAGGGAGCAGCTACAATGTGTTGGAAATTGTCTGTGATCTAGAGTACAAAGTTGAAGGAGATACTGGGCCTCTCTTAATGGAGGTCATATCCAGTAGGGTAAGCATATGGGAGCCCATATAAATATATCAGGATGTGATCAGTGATATGATGATATCATGAACAAAGGACCCTGGAAATACAGAAAAGGAAGCAATGGTCTGAGATCAGTAGGGAAGGCTTCGAAAAGCAGGTTAAAATTGACCTTAAGTAAAATTTCAACCACTATAGAAATGGGAAATGTGGAAGGAACTACAGGGGATAAATTGTAGAAGCATGAAATGGACTAGTCGATTATAGATGAATAATTTAGTGTATAAGGACTGATGTCAGGAGATCACACTCAGGTTGGAGTCTGGCATTGAGAGGCAATGAAAGTGAAGCTCTAGGGTTGGTTCTTTATGCTATAGACATGGGATCTATGAACGATGGCTGGAAGTAAAAGGTTTGAAGTACAAATGCAACAATATCATATTTGTATTTTAGCAAATATAATCTAGCAATCATATGGAGAAGATGTTGAAGACGACAATATCACAAAGAGGAAGGCCATTGCAATTGCTCAGGGGAATGATGACAAGGGTCTAAAATATTATTTTAAGGGCGCCTGGGTGGCTCAGTTGGTTAAGCGACTGCCTTCGGCTCAGGTCATGATCCTGGAGTCCTGGGATTGAGTCCCATGTCGGGCTCCCTGCTCAGCAGGGAGTCTGCCTCTCTCTCTGACCCTCCCCGCTCTCATGCTCTCTAGCTCATTCTCTCTCTCAAATAAATAAATAAAATCTTTAAAAAAATAAATAAATAAAATATTATTTTAAGTGTTAGGGGAAAATGGAGGGAGTAATATGTTCAGTATTACCTCTGTATTGATTTGTTGTTTATTTATTTATGATTAATTTGTTTGAACATTCATCTAAACACCTCTTTTTTGTCTAGACTATGCTCTGTTTAGATAGGCTGAAATATCATAACATCAAGCTAGGGCAAAGGGGTAAGAAATCAGAGTAGTCATTAGTAGTAAACCATGATGGGCTGGTTGGACATCCAGCTGAAGTCTGGCTTGCAGGAGTTTTCTGGTACTTCGGAACAGTCAGGGGTGGGTATAAAAAACAGACTTAGAAGGAGGGATGGAAAGAGCTCAATAGCCCATTAGGCTCTCCTAGCCTTCCCTTGGTATTGAGTTGAGGGAGATGAGTCATGGTTACCAGGAGAAATTACATAAAGGAAACTTAAGCCTGTGTCCAGTCACAAGCAAAGAAAAATGTGGGCATCTAGGGGAAAGAGTAAAAGACCTCACACTGGAGGTCAGCGTGGATACTCAGGCTCACCCTGCCATACCAAGTCCTGGGCATCTGCAGCTATCCTGCCCTGAGGGAACCTGGCCATCATGGCTTTTATGTGTGTTCTAGCCCATAAAGTGATGTAGCTACACAGGGGATGGAACTCATCAATGCATCCATTCCAGGGGCCTTAGGAAGTAGAAAACAAGCAAATACTGAGTATATGGTTAATTTCTTGCCCAGTCTTGGGTACAAGATAAAGGGCCCAGATTAAAGGCAGATTTCTCCAAGAGATTATAATAAGAGCCTATGGGCAAGAGCCTTCAAAGCCAGTGTACCTCAGGGAGAGTAGATGGAAACATAAACATTCCCAAGTTATTTTGCTTTTCCCCAGTGTACTTGACCGTGTCTCTCCACTGGAGGTAGAAATTAATCATACCTCTCACGTTCCCACACACAGAGGTACATACTATTCTCTGCTGAAATCACTGCTACAAGGTTATAGTTGCCCAAACTAGTAGGGTTAAATATGACAGTCAATCCCTGAAGGTCAATGATAAATTGAAAATAAACTGTTAATTTACCTGTCTTCTGTGCAATAACTCGGTGTTCAAAGAACTGACTTTCCACTTATATCCCTTTCCTTGAGAGTATGTCACAAAAGAATTAGTCACGGTCACTTTATGCAATTACTTATGAAGGCAGTGTCCCACCAAAATAATAGAAAATGAGTATCAAAATGACGGGTGTGGAACTGCAAGAAAGGGAGATGGGAAATTTACTCCTCGGTTAGATGTGCTTAGGAAGTGGACTTGCTGCTTTGTCCCTGACCCATATGGCCAGGAAAGAAGAGAACCGAAGACAGAGGAACACAGTGGGAAGCGAGTGTGCAGTTGTACGTTAACCTGTGCTCTCGCCATCAGTTGTAGCAAGGTTATGTGAGGCTCTACTGGGCTCAGTGAACACTGTGGATGGTAGGTGATCTTTCATCATCTTGTTCACATATCTGACCTCAGAGAAAAACCAGAGCAAGAGAAGACCCCAGCCGTAGGGAACTGCTGGTACCGGGAGCTGATGGGTGGGGAACTGATGCAGGGACGAGTTTCTGTCAGACCTTTCACATCTCGGAGATTTGTGCATTGGAGAGGCCCTACAGGTCCCTTCCAAGAATCCCCTGAACAAACACATAACTCAAAAAAAAGGGCCACAAAGAGGTCACTGAGGTCCAGTTGGAGTCAGCAAGAAAATCAAAAGTACAAAATGAACTACCAATATAGACAAGTTGGACATGGAACCCCTTGCCCTCCTCTACCACTGTCCACCCCAACCCCAACATACTACAAGAGCTAGAATCTGGAAGGGGAGGCTGCCAGGGGAAAATGTAATGGGTTACAAGACTGATGGTTTTATATGGCATTAGCCTTCTTTAATAAACAATAATGACCACCAATGACGGGAATGTCCCAAGATATCATTAAAGAAGAGAAAGGGGAATTCAAGAGAGTGTGTTTAGGAGCAGAGATTGAAAGGGTAATTTGAAAAAGAACAAAAGCCTTTTTTCTGTGTATAATTCCAACGTGTTGAGCCTCCCCAATAAACCAGCTACATATTCCAGTCACAGGATACAACTGCATAATCAACATGTTTCCACATCCACTAACTGGTTTATCCTTTCATCGCACCTATGACTTATTTAGGAAGGACATCGTGACATCCAGTTTTCAGATGAAATAACAAGCTTACAGGCACTAAGTTGAGTTGAGGAAAGTCACAGAGCAGGGAAAGGATGGCGCTTGGCCCTAAATTAACTCCAAGTCTATGGCTTATCTGACAGTATTAATATGCCCAGATACCCAAAAGTCCCTATAATTTTAAATCAAAAGGGGCCTTGATTAGCTCTCACCTGAGCAATCTCAACAGAACAGATGAAGGCGGGGGCTCTCCCTGGCCCATCTATCCCACTGCAGCATCAGCTCTCTATCTAGGACATAATTCTCTTCTCAGAGCAGAACCAAGCCACAGAGATTACTTTGCACTCAACCTAGAAACCTGGCCATGCACTTCATAAAACTGGCTGGTCACTTTGAATAGAAAGAGAAAAGGGTAAGAAGACATTCTTAAATTATCCTCTAAATAGAGACACTCCATAGGGCCTTTTCCAGAGTTGTTTTTAGGTGAGTGAGCTTTAGAGAGTGAGCTGGTGATTCTGTGGAAACCGTAGAGTGAGACAGATAGAAATCAAAGGATCTAACTGACCTCTATTTTTCCTGGCTCTGCCAAGTATATGACTTTAAGAGTTGCTTCCCCCGCCCCCGTACAAAAAAAGAGTTGCTTTTCCCCCATGAATCTTGGTTTCTTAATTTGTGAAACAAATGCAATAATATATCCCTTGCCTATCACACAACATGGTGGTTGTGAAAAGAAAAAAAAAAAGAAATATTCTATTAACTGACATAGAATATATATGTATATATATATATATATATAGTGAACTATAAAAACTCATATAAATATATTTCTATAGATCTTTCTGCTGTATTCATCCTTTTTCAGAAATCTCTTTTAAACAGTGCTATTTGGGAGAATGGGCATATGCTTACTGTCCCGTTTCCTTTTCCTGGGCACATTGGGAAACTACATTTCCCAGCCTCCTTTGCACTTAGGTTATGGTCAGGAAAACATGTTCTGGGCAATAACAGGTGGGCAGAAGTACTGTGCTCCACATCCAAGCTCAGGCATAAGAAAAATCTCATTCTTTATCTACTTGGATGCCCTAGATGCCCCAGGATACGCTGAGGAGCTCTAGGAGACGCCGGCATTATAAGATGGAAATCATCATGGCCCTGGTCCTTGAATACTACTATCAGCCTACAAGTTGAGTTTAAAATAAATCTTCAGTTTGACTAAGCTATTGAGATTTTGGGTGGTTGGTTGCAACATCTACTGCTAATTACCTGGGTAATGCACTATTTGACAAGCTCACTACTCATTTTTCATCACCTGTCATTTGGTAGTATTTATGCATCAAATCAACTACTAAAATACCATAGTAGTCTAGCACCCAAGGATGAAGTTCCTGCCTTCTCCTCTACAGGAGTCCATTGTTGGGTATATCTGCTACGGTGGGGTATAAGCACTTGGATTAAAATTCAGAATTTTACTCAAGTGATAAATTTTTTAGCAAATTGATATTTCAATTTGCTAAAATGATTTTAATTGGCTAAATATTTTTTCTTTCTTAAATTAACACAATATGCACAAAGCTCCATGTGCTGTTAATTTCTACTTAACTTCCCTTAACCACACCCTCTAGCTAAGTATGTAAATCTAAGAATGTATGATAATTTGAGGTATCATGAACACCATGAAATATCAGTATCAATTGTTTCCATTCTTTTAAAGGAAGAAAAAGCTTAAATATGCTAGAAAGTTAAGTTACATGACCCCTGTTATTTTTGCTTGATATGTCTCCCTGGGAAAAGCATGTTTCGGTAAAGCTGTTGGCAAGCTCCTTTTGAAACATACCATTTGATGTCAGAGATATCTACTTCAAATGTTGTTCTGGGTTTAAACAACACCTAATGAGAAAATAAACAAAAATGCATGCTTATTTTTAAAAAGAAATTTTTTGGGAAAACTTAAAATTTACTTCTTGATTTTGCAGACCTAGTTATTCCTTTGGTTCTCCACTTTATTTCCCATACACTGATTATCTCATCATCTCATTGCATATTTCACCTTCAATTGTAAATTTTCAGTCATTCTGTGGGTTAATAGGTCTCACTCTTAATTTCATTTTTCCACAATCTCTTAATTTATATTTAATATTATTAAAGTTTATTGAATTTCCAAAAGGGTCCCATTTTGTAACTGTCTATGTCTATATCATCCTTTTTCAAAGTGGCAGAATGAAGGATAATTTACATATAATTTTATTTTTCAACACTTTTGTGATGCTCAACCTCAATAAATAGTGGAACATTTTTTAAAAGATAAAAAGAGGAGGTCACCAGTAAAGTAGAAAGAGTGACCTACATCAACCATGTTCCTGGGCAAGGACCCAAAAATTCTAGGGGCGTTCCATCTAATGAAACAATACTAGCCTGATCAAACAGATACATCTATGACAAGAAAATACTGTTTAGTACCTAGTTAAAGCTAGTCAATTAATCACATCAATTCTCGGTGTGAGAACAAATAACTTGGCAGGAAGAGTTGAGTTAGAGGGACATACTAGTTATGTAAGAGAGGTCACCTTCCAATAAGGCCACCTTTCCTCTGATCTGTCTACATTCAAGGGGGGTGAGGAGAAGGTAGGGACAGGTACAAAATATTCTGATACAGAATATTCACTGTAAACCAGCTAAGGAGTGGTTTACAAACTGTCAACAGGAAA
Organism: Neomonachus schauinslandi; assembly: GCF_002201575.2. Lineage (NCBI taxonomy): Eukaryota > Metazoa > Chordata > Mammalia > Carnivora > Phocidae > Neomonachus > Neomonachus schauinslandi. Next base: position 96,066,639 of record NC_058419.1, on the reverse strand, counting down.
AACAAAAGCTGGAAAAAAGAATAAATTGTTTCTTCCACCTTTTCTATGCAGAGATTTTCAGTATAGAAATACTTACATCAAATTGATTGTGTGATTTCTTACCAAATGAAGAAAAATGTCAGTTACAAATTTTGGTTTTATACAGTTTTCAAATATGGGGGCACAGTTCCCCAAAATAAAAGCATTCCATTTGTAAAATCTTGAGAGTAAAAGCTGGAGAAATATGATAGCTTCCATGGTCAGGAACCACCATGAATAACTGATAAAAACCAAATGTCACTTCTTATCCTGGTGATTTACCAAGGGACAGCTGTGGGAGAAATCTGTCTACTCTTTGAGTGTCAGCACTAAGAGGACACCTCACCGGTGGAGATTTTACAAATGAGAGCAAAATTAACTAAAAGTCAGTTGGCTTTGTATTATATATGATGGACAATTATAAATATTATCTGGGATAAAATACTCCCATCCTAAGAAATCTTCTGTTGGTTGATATGAGTCCTAAACTCTTTCTGGGGTCACTGTTGAGTTTTAGTACTGTAGATGGAATCTTCAAATAAGCACATTTTTTTATTATTATTTATCCTATATAAACACTGGAAGTTAATTTGGAAAACCCATTATACAAAAAATCCTAACACATAGTACTCAGCTACATGTATTCTTGGAGAAAGTTCCTAATATCTTCAGTAGTGTTAACATTTAAAGGATAGATTCAAATGGAACAATGCTATAAGTGATTAATCAAGTAAAAAAAAGAACTTAAGTTACATTAATCCTGAGACTTTTTGTGACTAATTAAAATTATTTGTGTTTAAAATTTAAAATAGTGAGAGTGTTCATAGCAGCATTATTCACAATAGCCAAAAGGTGGAAACAACCCAAATGTCTATTGATGGATGAATGAATAAGCAAAATGCGATTTATATATACAATGGAGTATTATTCACCTTTAAAAAGGAAGAAGGAAACTCTTACACATGCTACAATATGGATGAGCCCAGAATACATTATACTAAGTGAACTGAGTCAGACACAAAAAGACAAATATTGTATGATTCCACTTACATGAAGTACGTAGAGCAGTCAAATTCATGGAAATAGAAATTAAAGTGGTAGTTGCCAGAGGTTGGCAGGAGAGAGAAATGGGGAGCTATTGTTTAATGGGTACAGAGTTTTGGTTTGGGAAGATGGAAAAGCTCTAGAAAGACATGAAGGTTATGGTTACAAAACAATGTGAATGTACTTAATGCTTGCTTGTTCATGACTTGGCCCCTAAACAGAGAGGACAAGGAGAGCCAGAAGATACAGGTAGACCACTCTGGACTGGTGGGTGGAAGAATTAATCAGCAAGGTAACTTACACATAAGGCTTGTTTTGGGCACCACAAGATGAGTAGATCTCTGCACCCACCAGAATCTTAAACTTTATTTAGAGGCCTTAACAGGGTTGAGTCACATACACAATCCAGATGGTCTCACCAACACCTTACTCCCTCAAGGCTATGTCCTTGAAACAGCTCCTAGTGTGGGAATGGTGGGCAGGATGGACATTCCAAGGACAGGGGAGGGAGTGAGAAGCCTCTGATTGCCTGGGTCCAGCTCGTGGGCCAACCAGCAATCACATGCTCTTGATGACCTCCTCTAACAATGCTACTGAACTGTGCACTAAAAAATGTTTCAGGGGCACCTGGGTGGCTCAGACGGTTAAGCATTTGCCTTCGGCTCAGGTCATGATCCCAGGGTCCTGGGATCCATCCTTACATCAGGCTCCCTGCTGAGCAGGGAGCAGGGAGCCTGCTTCTCCCTCTGCCTGCCACTTCCCCTGCTTATGCTCTCTGTCAAATAAAAAATAAAAAATCGTAAAAAAAAAAAAAAGTTTCAAAGGAGGGGCACCTGGGTGGCTCAGTCGGTTAAGTGCCTTTGGCTCAGGTCATGATCCCAGGGTCCATCCTGGGAATGAGCCCCACGTCGAGCTCCCTGCTCAGTGGGGAGCCTGCTTCTCCCTCCCCCTCTGCTTGCCATTCCCCCTGCTTGTGCTCTCTCTCTCTCTGTGTCAAATATATAAATAAAATCTTTAAAAAAGTGTTTAAAAGGATACATTTTATGTGGTGAATACTTTACCACAATAAAATAAAGACATTGGATCTTTTACAAGCTGGCAAAATATATATTACGTTTAAAATTTATCGCAGCATGATTTTGGGGGATCAACATGACTAGTATTCGCTACCAATCTTCATTAAATATCAAATAATAAATAAACTCCCTCCATGGTTTGTTCTAACGGTTGCTTATGACCAACGACTTGCTCATTCTTTAAGGCAGATTCAGTTACTCCAGGAGACATGACCACAGCTGCCCCCACAACCTACCTTCTGCTCCTTTGCCTTTCCTCATAACAAGCTGAGTTGGGACAGTGTCATTTCTGTCTTCCTTTCCCTCGATGCCCTTCCAGGTTACACATAGTCTTTTGCTTGCTTTCCAACTCCCTGGTAATTTTTTCCCCTTTAGTGAAGTGAAAAGTAGGTTTTCTTTTGGAAAAAAAATCTTGGCAACACTGGTTTTATAAGTTTGATGGTTCTTACAAATAACTTTTTGTCTAGAAAAAAAAAATGGCTCCCTAAACATGTGCACAATACATATATTTAAAAGTATCAATCTCTTTAATTTTCACTTTTTTCAGCCCTTCTCTAACAACACCATCTTTTCCTTTGGGAAGCCATACCTGCCATCTATATGGATGAGGCACACAAGGGTTGTAAGACTATCTTTTGCAGGGAGGATGGGAGGATAGATGAAATAGGCAAAGGTGATTAAAGGGTACAAACTTCCAGTTATAAAATAAGTAAGTCACAGGGATAAAAAAGTACAGCATAGGGAATACAGTCAAAATCCTGTAATAACTTCTCATGGTGACAGACGGTAATTACACTTACTGTGGTAAGCACTAAGCAGTGTATAGAATTGTTGAATCAGGGCACCTGGGTGGCTCAGTCGGTTTCGGTTAAGGGTCCGACTCTTGGTTTTGGCTCAGGTCATGATCTCAAGGTTGTGGGATGGAGCCCTTAGTAGGGCTCCACACTCAGTGGGAAGTCTGTTTCTCTCCCTCTCCCTTTGCCCCTACCCCAGCTCACTCTCTCTCTCAAATAAATAAATCTTTAAAAAAAAAAAAAAGAATTGTTGAATCACTATGTTGTACACCTGAAACTAACATTATATATGTCAGCTATACTTCAATAAAAAATTAAAAGTTAAATTTCCAATAAAAAATAAATTAAATGGATGGATGAATGGATAGATGGAAAGATATGTGATAAAGCAAATATAGCAAAATGTCAATTGTAGACTCTAGGTGGTGGGTATATAGGAGTTCACCATCCACTCCTTTCAACTTTTCTGTGTATTTGATATTTTCATAATAAAATGCTGGGAGGGGGCACCTGGGTGGCTCAGTTGGTTAGGTGTCTGCTCAGGTCATGATCTCAGGGTGGTCCTGGGATCCAGCCCCAAGTCAGGCTCCCGGCTCAGCGGGGAGTCTGTCTCTCCCTCTGCCCCTCCCCCTCGTTCTCTCCCCTCTCTCTCTGTCAAATAAATAAATAAATAATTAATTAATCTTCAAAATAAAATAAAATAAAATGCTGGGAAAAAATGTTTAAAAACCCAATATGTCCTGTGGCTCCATTTATGCTTCCTTGTGTTGGTGCACCACAAGTCAGGATCCTAATTAATGAACAAGTCTCCCCTCACCTGACTGCCAAGCTGGCTGCAGCCCAGGTAATAAGAACACTCTGGATGACCTGCTCCCTCACTGATGGCTCCTTCCTTCTAAGCCTGAGACCCAATCATTTTGCTTCTTGGCTTTTCCGAGAATGTAACTACTTCATTGAGGAATGCTTCCTCTCTTCCCTCATTCTATCTTCTTGTGGGATTTTATGGGAATCTACACACTAAATCATCCTACAAGGACGTAAGATCCTTTCTTTTTATGGTCTTTTGTATATTGTGACATTTAAAAATACAGACTGGAATTTGTCCTAGCAGTTAGGACCACCATAAAAGAGCAGATAGCCTGTGTTTACTAAAATGATGGGCTTACTGAAGAGGTTTTACACCAGTTTGCAAGAGACAAAAGGATGCTTTTATTTTGATTTGCCTTCTTGTTCTTGTTAAGTAAAATGAGAAATGACTCACAAAATATTCATGGTCATTGCACTTCTTAAGAAAGGGGTAGTCTGTTAGCAATATTTCATGGGTATATGAATAAGCAAAGGCAATTTATAAAGAAAAGTATGTACGATGTAATAATAGTTACTGTTATCATTCACACTGTCCTGTCACATAACTCTCAACTTTAGAGTTTATGTATATTTTTAGATAAATTTTTAAACTCCTCTAACAAAGATAGTCTTCATTCTGTTTTTTTAATCCAGGGCACCTAGCAAAGGTGTGTGTATATTTACATACAAGTATATATACTAAATATATCACATATATATCATAAATATACATATATATCTTATCTTATAATATATACCTTCCATGTATACATATCTTGTATAGCTTATAAGATCAATATGCATACATCTCATATATATCTTATAATTAATACTTTTATACTCGATGTGATTCTCATTTTAACAGACTAAATTAATACTTTAATTCATTTAGTATGTTTTTTCTTTTTTTTAAGTAGGCTCTACGCCCAGCTTCGAGCCCAATGCATGGCTTGAACTCATGACCCTGAGATCAATACCTAAGCTGAGATCAAGAGTCGAACACTTAACTGAGCCACCCAGGCACCCCAATTCAGTATGATAAATACTAAATTAATATACTGATATACAAATATAATATATTATAATACAATAATATATATAGTTAAATTGATATACTAAATTAATATTTTCATAATTGTCATTCCCCTGTGTACTTCCATAAATGCATATATTCTAAATATGTCATATATATTAACTATGTATCTACTATATATTTACTCTGTATCATGTATACATACTAAATATATCACATCTGTATATACCTTATAGTAGATACCTTACATGCATGCATATCATGTATAGTTTATATTATAAAATACATATGTGTATGTTCTATCTTACATAATTTGTAATTAATATCTTCATACTTGGTGTGATTCTTATTTAATAGGTTTTTTTTTTACTAGGGAGGGAAAGCCAAATAAAAAGATTTAAAATCCTTTTTTTTTTTTAAGAGTTTATTTATTTGAGAGAGCGAGAGAGCAGGAGCAGGTGAGGGGCAGAGGGAGAAGCAGACTCCCTGCTGAGACGGGAGCCCAACGGCGCTGGGCTCGATCCCAGGACCCTGGGATCATGATCTGAGCCAAAGGCAGACGTTTAACCGACTGAGACACCCAGGCACCCCAAAAAGATTTAAGATCTTAGAGACCCACGTTAGACTTTGAAACGTTAATGATACTACGAATTCCTAAGCGGTGTGCTAACCAAACCCCACGAAACGGGTGAGAGCAGAACAGGGGACTGGAGTTGGCAGGAGAGCCCCCCAATGTGGGCCAGTCTGGTGACATAAGGACACTAGAGCAGGTGTCCTGATGTCTTGTGAAAATTCTCCCCGGGGCAGGATGCAAATCCCTCCCTTTCCATATTCTGAAGCCGTAAATGGGGCGCACCCACCGTAACTGCAGACTTGCCCAGTATTCCTTCACCACGCGGCCGACCCCCCTGAAGCCGTGCCATGGGGCGCTCTTCGGCCCGGACAGGCATGATTTGCCCGGATGCGCAAAGGTGCAGGGGCGAAGCCCGGAAGGCTCCCGCACGAATTCCGCAGGCAGGGCCCTAACTAGGTTGCTTGTTGGACCTGCCAACCGAAATCAGCGCGTGAGACGTGCAAGCAGCTGTCCGGCGAGAGCCTGGGACGCCGGCTTCACCGCCGCCCTTATCAAGCATGACTGGGTTTTAATGCCGTGGAAGTAATTCCAGAGGGAAAGATGGGACTGTGGCAACTTGTCTGTTTCCAAGATTAGACTTCGAGACCCGACCGAAAGGCTCGAGCTGGGCCGAGTCCCCCGAGGCTCTGTGCCACGGCCTGTGGAGGGCGACCCTGGCCCGCTGTGTGCGCGTTTGCACATTCTCAGTTGTGGTTGTCAACCTGTCATCCTCAGCTGTAATTACCTCTTTTCCGGCTTATTCTCTAATCAGCGTCACATGCTGCGTAAATCTACTCGCTCGTGCACATCCTCCACCGACCTCTTGGTGACTCCAACACCCAGGGTGCTCAACACCCTCAGAGCACCCGACTGCATTCTCAATGCGTTTGAAGCGGGTTCTCCTGGTTGCCTTTCCCTTCCCTCCTTCCTTCTCATTTCTATGGCTTCATCTATGCAAATAGGGTCCGCCTAAGGCCTAAAACTGCATTGCACTGTACACACTCTGGCCCCTTCAGGATCAAAAGCGAATTATCTTTGCTTTAATTTCCCCCTTTGGTAAGAGGTAGGAGGATTCCTACAATGAAATCTTGCCATTTGCAATGACATGGATGGAGCTAGGGAGTATAATGCTAAGTGAAGTAAGTCAGTCAGAGAAGGACAAACGCCATAGGACTTCACTCATATGTGGAATATAAAAAACAAAAAAATGAGCAAAGGAAACAAAAAAGAGAGACAAACCAAGAAAAATAAACTCTTAACTATAGAGAACAAACAGATGGTTACCAGAGAGGAGGTGGGTGGGGGATGGGTGAAATTAGTGATGGGGATTTCGGAGGGCACTTGTCCTGATGAGCACGGGTATTCTCGTGTTGAATCACTAGATAGTACACCTGAAACTAATATAATACTGTAAGTTAACTATACTGGAATTAAAATAAAAACTTAATAAAAAAAAGAATAGTAGGGTTTGGAAAAAAGAGGTAGGAGGATTATTATAGGGAAGCCAGGCAGGACAATAAACCAAATTCCTCCACATTCCACATTTTCCCAAACAGATTACTAAATGCATATTGCTAATCACATCATTTTGTGTACCTAAAATAAACAAACAGTGAGAGTGAGAGAGAGAGAATCAAGATGTTGTTATCCACTGCTCATTACAGATTAGAGGATTAAGTTGGAAAGAATCTCACTGCAGGGAAATGGCAAAGGAAAAAAACCAAGGAGCCTAGTATTGTTATTATTCAACAGAGACAACAAATAAAGAAGACAGAGTTTAAGCCTTTCTTCAAAGGATTGTAGAAGCAATCTATTGGATTTTTACAACCCAATTAGCTAGTCTTTTTTTTTTAAACAATCAAAAGTTCAAACTCTACCATCAGTACATTTCTAACAAAAGAACTCAGAGAATGGCAGAATCTCCCCAACAAAGACAGAAAAGAAAAAGGGCTCAATAATTTTATAGCAATGGGTTCCTTACCATGAAATTCTCCATTGCAGTCCCAGTTGTGCTACCTTTTGCAGACTATCCTCTGTTCCCTCATAATATCATATGCTTTACACCTGAGCCATCTAGACAGGTGCACTTTCCCAATATGATTCTGAAACCTTACTGGTCATGTTAAATTAATCTCAGCTTACAAAGTAGAATACATGTTCTTGTGCCTCAGAAATGTATTTGTTCATTTTTAGGTGTTTCGAGGAATAAATTATATCACCGCATAATGCAACATAACAATTCCACGGCTCACTGTGCTCGTTATACTGATTGAACTTGTCCGCCAAGAGAGAGGTTTTGAAAATTAACGGCTTCAAATCTCCAAACCCAGTGAATTGATATTTTCTATCAAACAAACATGGTGTGGCCTAGAGAAATGACAAGAAAAAAACGGGGGCCTTTTGCTGAAAATAAATAGCATTTACACTTTTTTTTTTTTTTTAAAGATTTTGTTTATTTATTTGACAGAGAGAGACAGCGAGAGAGGGAACACAAGCAGGGGGAGTGGCAGAGGGAGAGGGAGAAGCAGGCTTCCTGCGGAGCAGGGAGCCCGATGTGGGGCTCGATCCCAGGACCCTGGGATCATGACCTGAGCCGAAGGCAGACGTTCAACCACTGAGCCACCCAGGCGCCACCAGCATTTACATTTCTGTAAGTCTCCATCGTTAAGGAATAAAATTATTCTTCTTTTAAACTAACAATTTTAAGTGGGAGAGTAGAAAATAAAATTTTCTTACCATTTTTGAAATTATATTGGCATACCTCATCATTCACTTGATTCCTATAACATATAATATAGCTAGCCTGTCTAAAACTTCCACTGTGCTTCAATAAATATAGAAATATAGCTAATTATGAATATTTATGAAAATGAGGATAACACTTCTTTAGAAAACTTATGTTGAACTGAGTTTTGTGGGAAAACAAGCAGAGTCAACTAAAAGCTTAATGTGATGTTATCTTGTCTGTTAATGCAGACAAATCTGTCCCTAATAAGAGCCAGAGGTTTACCACTGAATGCAATTACAGAAAAAAGTTGATTATAATGTAAATGATATAATTTTAGCTCATACAGGAAGCACAGGTAGTTGAAATCTTTAGATCATTTCCAGACTTTATTTTAGATACTCATTTCTCCCCTTTTCCAAAATAAATATTGTACCATATCAATGGTGTTGTAACTTTTGACATAAAACTAACGGTAAAAGAGCCACTTGGGTTTAATTCTTAGAATTGGCAAGTCATTCAATCATTTATTGCAAAACTGTCATGGAGCATCTTCTATATGCCACATGGGGTTAGAACTGTAAGACATTCACAACTGGAGCCCCAAGGGAGGTTACAGCTTAGCGGTTTTGAGTTTGCACTATTTCTCTATTCTTCCAAGTCCGACAGTCATCCTAATCTCCTTTGACTAACAGCTGCCTTCATACTAAAGGTGTGACCTGTGGCTGTGGTACAGAATTTTCCCTTTGAGAGGAGATCTCACGGGGTGGGGAGCGAACCTGCCAGTGTTGCCAGCATCTCCACCCCCAGGAACAGTGATGGAGCAGATCAACTGGGCAACTTGGAATCAAAATACCGTAGTTTGGGCTTCATTTGCTCTTTAAGTTGGTTGGCACATCAAGAGGAGCTGCTAACCTTCTAAGAACAACCAAAATTCCTGTTATCTTCCTTCATTCCCTCTCCTTCTATGCCAGCTAGGTAATGGCTTCCTCCCAGAGGACTCCGCGGCATGGCTGAGTAAGAACATGCGTCAGAGGTGAGAAGACAGAAGTACCATTTTCTGTTTGTGCTATCTTGGGCATGTTATGTAGCATTTTGTTTGATTTTTACAGCTTTAATGAGGCATAATTGACATAAAATAAACTGCATGTTTTTATTTTTTTTAAGGTTATTTATTTTAGAGAGAGAGAGACAGAGAGCAAGCCGGGGGTAGGGGGGGGGTAGGAGCAGAGGGAGAGAGAGACCCAAGCAGACTCCCCTGCTGAGCACAGAGCCCCACGTGGGGCTCAATCTTAGGACTCTGAGATCACCACCTGAGCGGAAACCAAGAGTCAGACGCTTAACCAACTGCACCACCCAGGCGCCCCCAACTGCAGGTTTTAGAACTAACAGATTGAGAAGTCCTAGCACATCTGTCTACCCATAAAGCCATTATCACAGTCCAGGTAATGAACACATCAATAATCTCAAAAATGTTTCCTCATGCATGTTAAGCTCCAGGTTCTTCATCTGTAAAACCAGTATGAATATAGCAACCACATAATGTTGTAGTAAAAATTTACAAAATACAGCAAAAAGCACACTATGTAGCAGGAGATAAGACTATTAGATGATTACACACACTTCACATTTAGTGTATCTCCATGAATAAACAAGTTCTGACTGGATCGACCACTTAATGTTCCTTTTTTTCCCCCCCAATGATTCAGATATACTCTCAGCATTGTAAGCCAGAAGTAAAAGACCGTGAGAGTTTAATCATAAGTTTGCTTGAGCTTGTTGGAGGAGAGGCGAGAGCTGGATATTTTATTTTATTTTATTTTATTTAAATTTTTAAATTTAATTTATTTTTTATTTTATTTATTTGACAGAGAGAGACACAGCGAGAGAGGGAACACAAGCAGGGGGAGTGGGAGAGGGAGAAGCAGGCTTCCCGCTGAGCAGGGAGCCCGATGTGGGGCTCGATCCCAGGACCTGGGATCATGACCTGAGCCGAAGGCAGACGCTTAACGACTGAGCCACCCAGGCGTCCCGAGAGCTGGATATTTTAAACTATCCAAGGAGTGGGTGGTATCTACGAACACAAACCCTGGCGCTGGCTGACAGCTGAGCAAAAGTCTGTGCGTGAGCGTGGAAGGGAGGGGTGCACCAAGGGCACTAACGGCACCACCTGAAGGGAGTCTGACTTTTCATCAATGGCTGACACCACGAGATAGACATTTGCAAAATTCGGTCAGCAAAGAAACCACAATCTGATGGAACGCAAAGTGCAGTGGGATACAGAATGCCTCGGATGAAGCTATGTTTACCTGAGTTGAGTCTAAGGTCTACTTCTGGAACGACAGTTTACACATTTTGCTTTTTTGTAAGCATCTCTTATAATTGTAAAGAAAAGGCACATGAGTATGTCCAGTAGCAATCTTGCTCACTCATGAGCTGTGTGACTGCTCTTGAGTTACTTTTTAAAGTTCTTGAAAGGATATCTGCTCTGGGCCCCTGGGCGGCAGTTGGTTAAGCGACCAACTCTTGGTGTTGGCTCACGTTGAAATCTCAGGGTCGTAAGATTGAGCCCCACATGGGGCTCCCCGCTGAGCGGGGAGTCTGCTTGGATTTTTCTCTCTCTTCCTCTTCCTCTGCCCCTCCCACTCATGATGTCTCTTCCTCTCTCTCTCTCTCAAAGTCTTTTTTTTTTTTTAAAGATTTTTTTTTTTTTATTCATGAGAGACAGAGTGAGAGAGAAAGGCAGAGGGAGAAGCAGGCTCCCAAGGAGCAGGGAGCCCGATGTGGGACTCGATCCCAGGACCCTGAGATCATGACCTGAGCCGAAGGCAGACGCTTAACCATCTGAGCCACCCAGGCGCCCTCTCTCTCTCAAAGTCTTAAGGAAAAAAAAAAAGAAAGGATATCTGCTCATGTTTGGTTTTCCTAGGTTTTTTTAAAGGTATTATTGTTGGGGCGCCTGGGTAGCTCAGTCGGTTAAGTCTGCCTTCGGCTCAGGTCATGATCCCGGAGTCCTGGGATCGAGCCCCGAGTCGGGCTCCCTGCTTGGCAGGGAGCCTGCTTCTCCCTCTGCCTGCCGCTCCCCCTGCTTGTGCTCTCTCTCTCTAATAAATAAAATATTTAATAAATAAATAAAAATAAAGGTATTATTGTTGATCTCAATTTCTATGTCCATTGAGTGACATGTCCTACTTACGGTGTTATCCTAAGATTAGAGTTGTCCAGGGAGCTTGTTAAATGCAGATTCCTGGGTCCGGTCCCAGACATACTGGGAGTGGGAACAAGGAATTGCCACTTTTAACAAACTTACTGAGTAAATACTGTAAACGTAAGTGTTGAGACTATGTTATATTCATTTTTAATGTTTTCCAAAATTAAAGCATATAGCAATTCAATGTGGTACATTTAAAACTGATTTTAAGAGGAGAAACTAAAATTCAGCAAGAGTGGGGAATTCAGCAAAATCAGACAGCTCCAAAGTGCAGACTGGTTCCCAAATATGTGATTTATCCAGCATGTTTCAATGCGTCTGAATTTTGTGAAAGGTTAAGCTCTTTGCATGCCTATTAGTTTTCACCCTCGTGGAAACTATCATACATCAGTCAAGTCGAATAGCAGTAGCTCTGCTTTATGTATTAAAACTGAGAAAAATATTGGCTGCCTGATAACAGCTGTGTCCTGGGCAAAACGGATGTGGTTGGTAATTCTAAGTATGGGGCAAAAGGACCAGAGGAAGAAGTCATCCAGAAGAACATAAAGAGAACCATTTGGACAATCTTCTTCATTCTGACACTTTGTTAGGCATCCATGGATGTTAGGAAAACTGTAGGTGCTCTGTTTATGAAGGCTGAAGTAACCTGCATGTGGGTTTCATGACAGCATTATTTAGTGGACTCGAATTTTATAAGGAGATATTTGCTTCTGTAAGTTGGAGAGCCATGATATCCCTTATTGCCTCTGAGTCCTTCCCTTCCTCAGATGCCGGGGCACTGCTGCTCACATTGCCGGTTCACGTGAGAAACCTCATGCCGTGGTTTCCCCCCGTGATACCAGCTGCGGCTCTGGGAACAGCAAGACTCCAGCTTCAGCTACTGAACTGGAAAATCCTTGTTGTCCTTGTTGAATTGCCCCTAAGTGAAGGCTCATTTTCCCCTCAGGATCTTGAATACCATCATGGGAGAGAGCTCTTGTTTAAGACGTCTGTCCTCATTGATGACACTCAGCTGCTACAGGGGAAAACCTCGAAGATCCAGCATGCCGAGAAATAAGCAGCACATCAGACAAAAACTGACTTGGCGATGATGAAAACCCTCAGGGAAAATGTATGTCTGCTGCGAAGGAGTCCCACCAGATATCAGCAAATTGCACAACACAAATCTCATTTTATGAGTTTGGCAATGGGAAATCTACTCTAACATTGCATTAGATTACAGTATCTCCTGAATGTTGAATATAGCTTTGAACAACCAGGATACAGGAATTTAATATAGAGAGGGGACACAGGAGAGTCCTCAAGAGAAAAATAGATATCAGAGATAATGTTTTAAATTTTGAAGGTTTAAACTATTGTTACTATATTGACGCCCACACCTCTGTTTTGTGGCTGTGATACAATTTCATCTTACGTGTTTCACTGCAGACTTTGAACAATGATTTACGGATCACAAATCTTGTCTTCCAAACACCCAGTGTTGGTTTTACCAATTATTGCTCATCTTCAGTAAGTCATTCGATCTCTTTGAACCTTAGCTTCTGTGGTATATTGTATTTGCAGAAGATGGCTGCAACAACACCCCATATCCCACCCCCTTCTAGAACACTGCACTCCCTTTTCAATACACCAACTCTAATCCCCCTCCTATTTAATCTGGGTGGGCTTGTGACTCACTCGGAATGAACAGAATGGGTTGGAAGCAATGCTGCCTGACTTTGAAGGCTCGATCATGAAAGGCAATGCTCTTTTTGCCTTTTTCACTAGAACACTAGCTCTTGAATCCTTGGGCCAGCCTGTAAAACGTCCAATTACCCTGAGGCTTTCATGCTGTAAGGATGCCAAGTCATGAGGGAGGCCGTGTATAGATGTTTTTTTTTTTTTCCCCTGTTGGCAGCCTTGGTTTTCAAGTCCAGCCAGCCCACATGAATGAGCCTCACATAATAGTAGCCCCTGCCTCCTTATTCACCCTTCACTTCACCCTCAGCCTCCAAGGCTCCCAGTTGAGTCTCCAAATATTACAGAAAAGAAACAAATATTCCCTATTGTGCTTTTTCCAAATTTCTGACCCACATAATCTGTGGGCATAATAAAATGATTCTTTTATAACACTAAACTTGTAGTATTTGTTGTGTTATGTTTGTAACGGGATACAATTATAACTGGGACGGTCTTCATGTAATAAGATAGTTAAATGAGTTTATGCATGGAAAAACTTCCTAAGTTGTAAAGGCATCTGTCATATATGAAGATCATTCTCTTTCTCCTGCCTTGTAACTCAAGGCTTACAGGTATCACAGGTACCTACTCCAAAACAATTTCCACATTCAAAGACCATTTTTTCCTTCATCTTATAGAAACCTTAGCTCCTTGGAAGAGCTTGTCATCAATCCAAAATAGTAATTTCTGCATAATTATCAAATCTTATATAAATATACATTATTATGTACATACATATATGTATATATGATATACATATCTACATACATACACACACAAAGACGTCTGCATGCACATGAAATATTGTCATGGTTTTCACTGAGAAATTAATGTGATTAGGAAATATATTTACTAGAGAAACATTTTTGCAAGTAGAGATAGTCAGTAATAATCTAATATATATAGATCGAACATGAAAAAAAATCATGCATTTTTGTTTGGATAGCTTCTAAAGAAAAAGAACTTAGATTGATTTCAGCTCTGCTAACATTTTTTTCACTAAAACCACCAAACATTTTTATAATATTATGCAAAATTATATTCCTCCTAAGATGCATCCTAAATGAATAGCTTTCCCTTTTTTCATTGCTTCTCCGGCCTTGTAAAAGCCCCAAAGGCATATAAGGCCTCAGAAATGACTAGAATCCAAGTTCTTGAACAGCTTCAGGATCCCTCTTCAGTTTTTGTCCATGATTTAATTTTCTTTCTGAGTTAGCCTCATTCTTTCCTCTCCCTAAAGATGAAACTTTTCCACATACAGAAACCTGAGGCATAATTATACCCAAGAAGTATGTCTTATAGCACTAGTCACTACATGTCCAAAAGTCCTGAGGAAGTTCGTGATGGTGATGGTGGATGGCTGAGCAAGCATAATATGGGTCCAACAAACAAGATACTAAAATGACATGGAGGAAGGGGAAACAACTTAGAACAACAAAAACCAGAACTTGATATTTTACATAATGCAAGCTAGTCTTCCTCTCTGCATTATTTTTTAAAATATGAATATTTTTCTTATTTTAATACGTTTTTCCTTATCACATAAGAAAATTAAGAGCTTTACAAAGTATCTAAGGTAGGGTCGCTGGGTGGCTCAGTCGGTTAAGTGTCCAACTCTTGATTTTGTCTCAGGTCATGATTTCAGTGTCATGAGATCGAGCTCCAAGTCGGGCTCCGCACTGGGCACGGAGCCTGCTTAAGATTTTCTCTCTCTCTCTGCCCCTCCCCCACCCCACGTGCACGTGCATGCGTGCACACTCTCTCAAAAAAAGTTTTTTTAATTAAAAAAATTTTTAAAAAGAAAATATCTAAGGTATTCAGAATTTGGTTTTTTATAAGGCTATCCCTGGAAGGACTTGCTGTAATCATTTACTATTACTCTACCCAAGGGGAGGTACTTTTCTCACTGTCCATCAAGTTGATGAGAAAATATTTGAACAGCTAGGCAGTCATTTTCTACCACTTCAAGTGTATGAAATTTAGTCTAAGCTCTGAGTAGATTAAAAATAATAGTTATAGGAAAAGAAAGAACATTTTTTTTCCATATGTAGAATTACCATTTTCTTAAAGGCACCCCTATCATTCCTTGCATTTTAAGTTACTTGGGTTCAGAATGGTATGGACATGTCACCCATCATAGACCTACATGAAGGTTATTTGCAAATAACATGTATTTTATTGCCAAACCTTTACAGGCACACCGTTAGAAACAGTCTTCCTTATATTCTTTGAGTTTATTTTTCTGTGTTATTCAGCTCTGCCAATTCTGCCAGTGGGCTCTGGTCCATGTGCATTTTTAACCGCATCCCACCTTAGTGCTAATCTATATGATATCCTGCCTCCTCTGTAAAACCTACTCACAACCTTGGCCTCATTATTAATGATCACGATTCTTCTGTACTTTTAGTTTAAGTTGAAATGCCAGGCATTTAACACAACAAGATCAAAGACAGCTCAACTAGTGGTAGGTTGTTTTTGCTATCGGTTGCAAAGTATAGCATTTTTAACAACATTTGCATGTTAGGTCTGCCTTGACAATAAGTAGGCAGTTGTTCTCCTGGGCCCACAGCAAAACTTGTCACAATTTTCACTTTATGTTTTTATGATGTGCAGTAAAAGGGTTGGTCTGACTAGTGAAATACAAAGGAGAGATGGGTAATAGGATCCAAAAAAGGAAAAGGAGGCAGAGCTAAATATTATCTTTAGTTCTTTGGGTGGACATTTATCACATTCTCACCTAGAATCTTTCCATCAAATTTGCAAGAACACCTGATTACCCAAAGCAATAATTTTAGATAGACACAACTTCAAGATTTAAAATAGAAACATTCTGGGGCGCCTGGGTGGCTCAGTCAGTTAAGTGGCTGCCTTCGGCTCAGGTCATGATCCCAGGCTCCTGGGATCGAGCCCCGCATCGGGCTCCCTGCTCAGCAGAGAGCCTGCTTCTCCCTTTCCCTCTGCCTGCCGCTCTGCCTACTTGTGCTATCTCTCTGTCAAATAAATAAATTTAAAAAAATCTTTAAAAAAAAAAATAAAATAAAATAAGATAGAAACATCCTGAAGGCCCCCCTTTTTTCCACTTACTTCATTGCCTGCAGTCATTATTCTGCATCTATTACAACCATTTCACAGATGCTATAGAAACCTGGTATTAGTGTACTTCCATTTCTCCCTTTATGGCCATTGTGCTATTGCTTGCATGCATTTTATTCTTACAGACATAATAAAGCCTACAATATATTGTTATTCTTGTTTAGAAGTGAGATTCTATAGCCAAGCTTGGTGGAAATACAGAACAGCCCTCAATCTCAAGACTTCATCTTTGTCCCACCAATGCACCACTCTGTGGATATTCCAAATTTTCATAGGAAATGTCCTCGGATTCCAAATGCAGTTGAAGGGGAGGAAAAGGAAAAGAAGGACTGCTGGATTTAAGGATTTGTGCTCTTACATCCCGGAGTTAGGCAGGGAGAATACCATGGGTGTGTTCAGATTGTGAAATTCTTGGCACTGTGCATTTATAATTTGTGAACATTTTTGTATGTGTTCCATAGTTCTACAAAAAATTTCAAATTTTCAAAAGCTATATTTGGAAAAAGTTCAAAGAGAAAAGAGATTTTTGTTTTTATCAACTGAGGTGTCAGACGTAGCAATCTATGATGATGTATGTTAACAACTTGCAAATTAACTTGTTGCATGGATTTGTTCAATGGCAAATTCATTTCACAAAAAGAAAAAAGAGTTTCATATCAGATTACAACAAAAAATTGGTTATGGGTGTTCACATTTTGACTGAATGAAGGATCACATGATAAAGCAAATGGGAATTTGGGAATCAGATACCAAGAGAACCTAAATTAACTGGGACAGGGAGAAACTTTGAAGATACAATGCAGTGAGAACCAAAGTCAATGAGACTCAGTAGAAGGAAAGCTAAAAAAAAAAAAAAAGCAGATACTCTCTTTCAATATAAACTTTAAGGCCCTCAGCATCCTTTATAGTTGTTGTGTGTGGGAAAGTGAAAGACTTTAGTGGTGAGAAACATGTATCTATACTCACTGACTTGCAAGGCAGAATGTAATCTAGACGAGTTGCAGAGAGAAGATATTTGCATTTTAATCACTTTGGACCGGTGAGTCATTTGAGTAGATAATCTGTGTCACAATACCTATAACTTACTGAGCTTATTATATACAAGGTGTCGGGCTAAGCATCATCTCATTTAACCTTGCCAATGCTTCTGCAAGAAAAGAAATACTATTTCCATACTGCAGATGAAGAACATGCATAGATGAAGTAGAGGCATCCCAATGAAAAAAGCAATGAGTAATTGATCCTAGTACTGAAATAAGAAAAAGAAGAGAGGAAGGAATAGAAGCCAGAGGCCAGAGACTGAGAGTCAAGAACTAAGAGACAGAAAAGACAATGTCCACTGCAGACCACAGTTGGTGTTGGCCTGACAACTCTCTGGGCTGTGTTAGTGCATATGCACATTCCTCATGGCCCACCCTGTGGGACCAGATGAGGGAGAGAAAAACCTGAGGTACAGAAAAGAGTTGTCACAACCATAGGACAAAACCATGGTGTGAAACACACTTCCT
This sequence comes from Neomonachus schauinslandi, assembly GCF_002201575.2. Taxonomy (NCBI): domain Eukaryota; kingdom Metazoa; phylum Chordata; class Mammalia; order Carnivora; family Phocidae; genus Neomonachus; species Neomonachus schauinslandi. The sequence goes on along the minus strand of NC_058419.1, from coordinate 96,048,959 downwards.
CCTTCTTCCTTCTTATTTCACTTTTTTAAAGAGTCAAGGGCTCAGGGGAGTCACATAGGTAAATGGCCCCCAATTTGATAGCATTTTTAATATCACCAGTCACCACAAGTGCTGAGTGTGCATGTTTAAATTATTGTTAAAAATATTATATCAAAATAGTCACAAAATCAGTTGGTTATGTTATCAGTGCTTTCTACTATGTAACTCAAAAAAGCACAGCAAACTGGTTTAAAGAAGACCATCTGAAAAATGATTTCCTTAAAGCTCTTAAATGCCTTTTTCATTTAACATGCTTTCATTTCTGTAAGAGAATGGTTATGACAAGGTTTTCTTTTTTTTTTTTTTATGACAAGGTTTTCTATTATTTCTATTACGGGACACTGGGAAATATAATGAAGGCATATATTTAAAATGATAAATTATATGCCATTTTTTTTATAGCTCTTGCTTTTGGATATTTAAAACTAAATGAGCATTTCCAAGTTAAATTCTGCATTGGTCAATTAAAAGTGAAACATTTCTCTACTTTTCTTTAAGGCATAGTCAGGGCTCGTGGCATCCTTTTGGTTGTCATGTGTGAGAAAGTGAAAGACATTAGTTGTGAGAAACACATGTCTATATTCGCTGACTAGAAAAGCAGAATACAATCTGGATGAGTTGCAGAGAGAAGATAAGGCGAGGCCATAGACATGTGTTAGCTCTCTGCACCGCACTCTTGGCAGTTTTGTTTTGATTTGACGGTTTTGAAATTCAGAAGCTAAACATTTTAGAACCTCAGCCAGACTAAATAATGTTATAGATAAAAATAATGTTAATGGATTTTCAGTCCTCTGAGAGATATTTCAAAGAAGTTACTGGTCTTTCATTTAACAAAAGCTAAACCCTAAAATCCCAATAATGCTTTATATGTAGTTCTATGTATTTTTTAAAATGGCACTACATAAATTAACCTGTTTCATTGTTCCAGCGTCAGCATAATGTAGGCATTGGTCAGCCTGGTTTGACAGAGGAGGGAATTCAAATTCCAAAGTATATTGTGATTTACCAGCATCTCTATGGTTAATCTCCAAAGAACTGGAACAAGAACTCAGGGTTGCGTCCTGCAGAATTCTGTGCTGTTTTTTCTACCCTTTTGCCTCCCTTGAAACAATGTTAGAGGCATCAAAACAATCTGAATTGAGAAAAGTTTGGTAATTGTTTTAAGTCTATAATTACCATGATGTAAATGGCCATTGTGAGATCTTATTGCACACCGACCTCTGGCTGGGTACTCTGCATGCTTTGCTTCATATCATCTTCACCATCTCTGGAGAAAGGACTCTGATTATCATCTCTAATTTACAGATAGGGGGATGTTTTAGGCAGTTGATGAGTGGGCCATCTGTGAATGTCTCTGGCTTCAGTCATCTCTGAGGAAACTGTGAGCATGAAATATCGATCACATGTAAATAAATTCATCATTTTACAGGCTTACTTGTGTACAGACAAATCTTGGAGGTTCTTGTGTGAGGGCACATGAACTAAATCCACGGTCATCCTTCACTCTGGGAAGGAAGTGTCAAGGTGCTATTTTCAAATGCCGACATTGTGGTCTACCACACTGAAGGTGGGTACCTATGCGTGGTCAGTTAGGAGCTCTTCTTCAGCTTTAAGGGAAGTAGAGCCTGACATTTGCATACTCACAAATCCCTGCACATCCCTGGGTTAATGCTCCTGAGGAACTAGGTAGATAGAAAGTTAACAGAGGTTAACTGGCAAGGAAAAATTATGAAAGTCTGAACAAATCTCTTAGTCTCAGGACAGCATCCCCCACGAGTTGAAAACAAGACTAATTTATTATAGTCTTATCACAGAGACATGGTAGGGGCCCTTGAGCATCAATTAGAAGAAAGTGTTATTAGTTTTATTTACCCAGAGTGATTTTATCTTATTAACAATGGAGCTTATGGAATGAACATTCCATTTATGTGGTGTTCACGGTTATTAGAAAAGCTCCTGGTTCATCAATTCTTGCATGAGGATGGAAGCTCAGCTAGAATCTTTAATGTATGGTGGCTTTTAGAACACCAAATGGCAACAGAATGAGTTTAGCCTGTAGTGTTATATGCCACCATTACTATGCAGGGGAGACATTTCCAAGATAGATACCTGACTGGTAACAAGTTAATACCTTAAGTTAATACCTCAAGCAGGATTAATAACCCCACTGGCAACAACTCCCCTTTGCTGTACACTCGACATAAATTTTACTTTTAGCAAATACCACCTGAATGTTTTGGATTTCCTGTTTGCTTTGGAATGGCAGGACCCACTTTGACTTTAGAAATTATCATTTCATTTGCTTCCTCTGAATGTCATTGATCACAGTTATCACCTAGTCAGCTCAAAACACGGCATTAGGGGCTGTCAAAGTCAGCGGGGGATAGAGTAATGCTTATTAGTAAGGCTTAAAAATGATTTTTAAAAGTTTACCTCCTGAAGATTTATTTTCCAAGCCTAATTTTTCAATTGATATCATTTGGGTTAAAGTACTACTTTCTAGAAGGCTTTGTGAGAATGAATATATGGTAGAGCAGATAACATAGAGCTTGGCATACAGCAGGGGCCCAATAAACATTTGCTGAATAAAATGTTCATTAAATGGCATCCCTCTTAAGCATATTAGTTTGGGTTAAGTCCAGAGTTCAAGATCATATACATACACCCCTATGTTTATAGCAGCATTATTTACCATAGCCAAGATATGGAAGCAGCATAAGTGTCCACCGACAGATGAATGGATAAAGAAGATGTGGTATATATGCACAATGGACTATTATTCAGCCATAAAAAAGAATGAAATCTTGCCATTTGCAATGACATGGATAGCACTAGAGAGTATAATGCTAAGCGAAATAAGTCAGTTAGAGAAAGACAAATACCATGTGATCTCGCTCATATGTGGAATTTAAGAAACAAATGAGCAAAGGGCGGGGCAGGGGGGAGCGAGCGACAGACAAACCAAGAAACAGACTCTTAACTATAGAGAACAAACTGATGGTTACCAGAGGGAAAGGGGGTGGGAGGGATGGTTAAACAGGTGATGGGGATTAAGGCATGCCCTTGTGATGAGCACTGGGTAATGTCTGGAAGTGCTGAATCACTATATTGTACACCTGAAACTAATAGAAGGCTGTATGTTAACTATACTGGAATTTTAAAAAAAAGGATCACAAAGAAAAATCCAATGAGGATGGGATGCAAGGCAGAGAGATGTCAGTAAACTGGGGCAGGATACAAAGCAGGAAGTATGTGAGCACTCAGGGCTGCAAGCATCTATTAGAACTAAGCTTAAAAAAATGGAGGAACCTTGACTGACTTTCTCCTCAAAGCTATGTGGTGCTAGGAACAGTGTGTGGCAATCTGTAAGGTGTTTAGTAAATATTTTTGGAGTAACAGAAGGCAAAATTCATGCACATCAGAGTTTTGCAACATGTGTGCATAGTGGTACTAATGTTGCAATGTAGGTGATTATTGCAGAGAATGAGAATTTAAAAAATGAGCCAAAGACTCAGCAGGAAAGAAGGTTCTTTCTGTAAAGGAAAACTAGGAAGGACAGAAATGGGTCAAATAGTCTCTAAGTGAAAAAGAAAACAAAAGGTGAGTAGTGAGAAAAGGCAATTAAGAGTTTCCTTTTTCTCCTGAGGTTTCAGGTGTTCATCCTGTGAGAAGTATTTGCCAGCCATGATGTGGAACACTCTCTCATTTAGTCCTAGCAACAATTATGAATTCATGTCTACTCCCATCTGCATTTCAGAGATGAGAAAACCAAAGCACTGCAGTCACATAGCTAATAAGGAACAGAGCTGGGATGCTAGCTTTCAGAGGCTGAACACAGAGCAGAGGACAATACTTGAGTGTCTAAATAAGTTCCAGGCATGGTGATTCCGCGTCCAGTGCAAGTATGCAATATAGACCCTTGAGCTTCAGGTGACGCTTTGGCTCTGAGGCGTACAGACACTCTATGTAATTAGCACCAACAACGCAGGGAGGCAAAGGGCTTTGAAAAGATGGTCATGTGGAGAAGCCAAGGTCATGGGGAGTGTTTTAGCTTTCATATATTAGCACTGTCTTCCCATTGGTTATATATTTTCTGATAATTAAACATTTCAAATGTACCTCTAAAAGTGCTCACTGGGGGAGGTGGTATCTGTGGCATGGCAAGCGAGGGGACAACATGAGGAAAAAGAAGGAAATCCAAAGAGAGACACAAACGTTTCTTGGAAGCCCCTAGCACATACTTTATTTCATTTAATCTTCAAAGATAAAAACCAAAAAGAAAGATAAAGCCCAAAACTTATAAAATAATAATTATCAGCATCAATGAGAGTTGAGATCTATTTTGTCTCATAAAAGTTAAGGTTTTCCCAAGGTCAAATAGCTAGTCAATGGCAAAACCAGAATTTGCCTTCTGAGAAATAAGTATCAGAATAAACAGTGAGTTCATGCTGGGTTGGGTGATTATGAATTTTCTTTCTAAGTTTTCTATTATGTGGTTAACTAACTTTCAAAACGAAAAGGAGAAAAGAGAGTATCAGCTATAGGTCTAAATAGAACCATCAGCACTGGCAACAGCCATATCATAACAAGTTACCAGATTTGTTCCCAGCTAAAACTAGGGAGAAGGGATCATCACTCCACAGGAAATGAGTTTGTGAGCAGCTGCTCTCTGTTACCATGGCAACCCACAGAGCCTGACTTCCTGAAATGTGGCACCAAATCAAATCTACCAAATCCATGCTGGAGAAACGTCTTCTCTCTCTCAAATGTCCTTGTAAGAGAATCACTGGTCAACAGCCTGTTGTCCCTGGAAGACATGTGCCTCAAACCTCTGATGAAGCTGAGGACAACGAGAAGCATGAGGTGAGACATGCTTTTGATTGAGTGAGCTGGTCGATTGTGGGGCTGTGGACCCTTGAACATTATCTTGGCCCAGCCCTGACCAGCTGTGTGACCTTGAACAAGTCACCTGACTTCTCTGAACCTTGGTTTCCTTCCCTGTTACCTGTGGCTCAGTTGTCATGAGAACTCCGGGCCACATGTATGCAAAGTGCTTAGCTCTGTGCCAGGTCCCTAATGACTGCTTAATAAATATGGCTGGTGAATAATTACAGACTTTTATCATTTCTTCCATTCCTTTGATAAACATGTATTGATTGCCAACTCTATGCTGGGCACTGTTCTAAACACTGGGAATACAGTGGGAAACAAAACAGATAAAAATTATGACGCTTACATGCTGGTAGGGATACAAACAAATAAGATTTTAAAATAAGGGCGCCTGGGTGGCTCAGTTGGCTGGGTGGCTGCTTTCGGCTCAGGTCATGATCCTGGAGTCCCTGGATCGAGTCCCGCGTCGGGCTCCCTGCTCGGCGGGGAGCCTGCGTCTCCCTCTGACCCTCCCCCCTCTCATGTGCTCTCTCTCTCTCTCATTCTCTCTGTCTCAAATAAATAAATAAAATCTTTAAGATTTTAAAATAATATATGTAGTATATTAAGGGGTGCCTGGGTGGCTCAGTCGGTTGAGCATCTGACTTTGATCTCAGCTCAGGTCTTGATCTCAGGGTCGTGAGTTCAAGCCCTGTGTTGGAGGTGCAGAGCCTACTTTAAAAAAAGAAAAAAGAAAAAAAAATATGTAGTATATTAAGTAGTGATAAATGCTAAAGAGAAAAAAAATTAAAGAGGGGGTATTAAGTGTCAGTATGGAGAGTTGGGTGGCCAGGGAAGGTTTCACTAAGATGGGACTTTTGGTCAAGACATGAAGGAAGCAATGACAGAGCCATGCAGGTATCCGGCAGAACATTTCAGGTAAAGTAAACAGCAAAAGCAAAGGTCCTTAGTGGGGGGCTTGCCCCCCACATTTGAAAAATAGCAAAGAAACTACCTTGTTGAAATCGGACTGAAGGGGACAGGGAAGAAGTGGAGAGCTCTGTTCAGGGACAGGAATTCAGACCAGAGAGGAGCTTGGACCAGGCTGGTGAAGGTGGACATGCTGAGCAGTGCTCAAATGCTGGATATTTTCTGAAGGGTATGCTAATGGAACAGCATAATCAAGAGATACTTAAAGGCCAAGGCTCTATGCTAGTTTGAATCCACTACAAGGCTGGAAATAATGACCCACTCATGGTAGGCACTTCAGAAATACTTAACATTCTCAGAGTCGGAAGATACCTTAAAGCTCGCTAATTAAGACATGTTGTTAACAGCTCTTGATTTTTCTTATAACCACTCTCTGGCTTTAACCAAATTATACTCAACAAATGCCACAGGAAAGCACTACTTCTCAGGGCAATCGATTCTATACTTAAATAGTTCTTACCATGCATGTAACACATCTCTCTGTAGCATTAAAAAATAAATACAAATATGATGTGGTCCTTTCACCTTTTCAACTTCCAAGGCTTTATTTTTGTATTTCTAGTCTGATACCGAACATAGTCTATATCACACCAATTACTATGATCTACCTATAGAAGGAAACTTTAAAGCTTCATTCAAAGCACTGATTCAACTAATGAAGGAAGCACTGAGGATAGAGGCCTATGGAAATGCCTCCATGGTGGATTTTTATCACAGCAATGCAAATTCATTTGTCAGCATGGATTTAGTCAAGATAAATCAACCCTACATTTAGCCAATAGTTTTCCTATTTTCCCCCACTAGGAGGGTTAACAGGACTGTCTAATAGTTTTCAGAAATCCATATATATTACGTATTCTTCATCTACTAGTTATTCTTAAACAAATAAATTTGACTTCTCATAATTTATTTAGTAAACATATGTTGGATTCTAGCGATTAGGGCTAAAAAAAATTTTAGTGAAATATTCTTGCATTAGAGTAATGTGAAAGCAATTTTTCCAACTTTTACAAAGTTATAATCTACATACACTCAAATTCACCCTTTTTAGTGTATAGTTCTGTAAGTTTTGACAAACATACACAGTTGTGTAACCAAAAGCAGAGTAAGGTATAGACCAGTTCCAACAACCCCAAAATTCTCCCAAACTCTTTTATATCCAAACTTTCCCAACACCACACCTTTCTTTTGAATTAATCAATTTTTTTTAATGATTCCATTTTACCTCCGTTACTGGTTCATTGTTTATATTCTTATTTTTTTAGTGATTATCTTAGAGTTTACAATATACACCTGTTATTAATTAGAGTCTACCTTCAAATAATAGTTTATGGCTTCAAGCGCACTATACATGTCTTATTAACAATATATTTTCAACTATATCCTTTATGCTATAGTTGTCATTCAACACTTACATATGCTCCAAACACAATTCGTTGCCTCTATTTTTGTTTTAGAAAATCATTTATCTGTTAGAGAAATCAAAATAATAACAAATTAGTTTATATCTAACTTTCACTTATTCCATTTGCAGCACTCCTCATGTCTTTGTTTCTCTTCATATCCAAGTTTCTGTCTGCATCATATTCCTTCTTCCTGAAGAGCTTCTTTTAACGTATTGGGGTTTTTTTGGTTTTTTGTTTTAAGATTTTATTTATTTATTTGTCAGATAGAGAGCGCACAAGCAGGGGAGCTGCAGGCAGAGGGAGAAGCAGGCTCCCCGCTGAGCAAATAGCCGGATGTGGGACTCGATCCCAGGACCCTGGGATCATGACCTGAGGTGAAGGCAGACGCTTAACTGACTGAGCTATCCAGGCGCCCCTGTTCTATTATTTTTGATGTTATTGTGAATGGGATAGCTTTCTTTTTCATATGTTTCATTATTAGTATATGGAAATGCAACTGATTTCTGCATGTTGATTTCATATCCTACAACTTTACTGAAATCGTTGATTAGTTCCAACAGTTTTTTTGGTTGAGTCTTTGGGATTTTCTATATACAAAATCATATCATCTTCAAATAGTGACTTTACTCCTTCCTTTCTGATTTGGATGTCTTTTATTTCTTTGTCTGGCCTAATTGCTCTGGTTAGGACTTCCAGTACTATCTTGAATAAGTGAGAGTGGCCGCTCTTGTGTTGTTCCTGATCTTAGAGGAAAAGCCTTCAGCTTTTCTCCATTGAGTATCATGTTAGCTGTGGGTTTGTCATATATGGCCTTTATTATGCTGAGGTACGTTCCTTCTTTACACAATCTGTTAAGGATTTTTATCATAAAAACATGCTGTATTTTGTCAAATGCTTTTTCTGTATCTATTGTGATGATCATTTGAGTTTTATGTTTCATTCTATTAATGTGATGTGTTACATTTATTGATTTGCGCATGTTGAACTAGTTCTCTATACCAGGCATAAATCCCTTGATCATGGTGTATAATCATTTTGATGTGTTCTCTTTTTTGAAGATTTTATTTATTTATTTGAGAGAGAGAAAGAGAGAGAGCATGCAAGCGGGGTTGGGAGAGAGACAAGCAGACTCTGTGCTGAGCATGGACCCTGACATGGGGCTCGATCTTACCACCCTGAGATCATGACATGAGCTGAAATCAAGAGTCGGACATTTAACCGACTGAGTCAGTCAGGCACCCTCACTGTAATGTGTTCTTGAATGAAGTTTGCTAATACGGTGTTGAGAATTTTTGCATCTATATTCATCATGGATATTGGTCTATAGTTTTCTTGTAGTGTCCTTATCTGGCTTTGGTATCAGGATAATGCTGGCCTTGTAGAATACATCTTGTGTGTTCTTTCTTCAACTTTTTGGGTGATTTTGAGATGGATTGGTGTTATTTTTCTTTAAATGTTTGGTAGCATGCACCAGTGAAGCCATCTGGTCCTGGTCTTTTCTATGTTGGGAGGTTTTTGATTACTGATTCAATCTCTTTGCTTGTTATTGGTCTGTTCAGCTTTTCTTCCTGATTCAGTCTTGGTGGGTTGTATGTTTCTAAGAATTCATTCATATCTTTTAGGTTATCCAATTTGTTGACATATAATTGTTTATAACAGTATCCTATGATCCTTTGTATTTCAGAAATTATCTTTGTAATATCTCCTCTTTCATTTGATATTATTTATTGGAATGTTCTTTTTTTATTTAGTCTACCTAAAGGTCTGTCAATTTTATCTTTTCAAAAAACCATCTCCTAGTTTTGTTGGTCTTTTCTGTTATTTTTATGTTGTCTATTTCACTTCTTTCCATTCTGATCTTTGTTACTTTGTTCCTTCTGCTAACTTTGGGCTTAGCTGGCTCCTCTTTTTCTAGTTCTTTGAGGTATAAGGTTAAGTTACTTATTTGAGTTTTTTCTATTTTTCTGAATATATGTGTTTATCACTATAAACTTCCCTCTCAGAACTGCCTTTGCAGCATCCCATAAGTTTTGGTGTGTTCTGTTTTCATTTGTATTTGTTTTGAGATTTTTTTTTTTATTCCCCTTTTAATTTCTTCTTTGACCCGCTGGTTGTTCAGGAATGTGTTGTTTAGTTTCCACATACTTGTATTTTTTCTAGCTTTCCTCTTGTTGATTTCTAGTTCCACAGTATTGTGGTCAGAAAAAATACTTGGTATGATTTCTACCTTCTTTAATTTGCTAAGACTTGTTTTGGGGGCCTATCATATGATCTATCCTGGAAAATGTTTCATGTTTACTTGAGAAGAATATGTATTCTGCTGCTCTTAGATGGAGTGTTCTAGAAATACCTGTTAGGTCTATTTGGTCTAATGTATGGTTCAAGTCCAACATTACCTTGTTGATTTTCTGTCTGGATGATCTATCCATTGATGAAAAGGGTATTGAAGTCCCCTACTATTATTGTACTGTTATCTATTCCTCCCTTTAGATATGTTATTATTTGCTTAACATATTTAGGTGCATATATATGTTACGTATAGTATGTAATATAATAAGTCATATATATTAAAATAATTCCCATCCTCTTGAGTGTAGGTGAGACCTGTGAATATGATGGGATATGACTCCTGTTATTAGGTTAAATTATATGGAGAGAGAAAAGATATTTTATAAATGTATTCAAGTCCTTAATAAGTTGATTTTAAATTAATAAATAAGGAGATTACTCTGGGTTGGCCTGACTTAATCAGGTAAGACCATTTAAATAGGGTCTATAGATCAGATACAGAAGAAGCTAGAGAAATTAAAAGTAGCGGACATGCTGTACTGTTGGCCTTGAAGAAGCAAACTGCCATTTTGTGGAAAGGGTCACAGGGCAGGGAATGGTAGCTGGCCTCTGAGAGCTGAGGATCTCAGTCCAACAACCACACAGAACTAAATTCTGCCAACAACTGTTGAGCTTGGAAGAGGACTCTGAGCCTCAGATGAAATCATAAGTCATAACTCAGGATGGTATACTGATTTCAGCCTGGTGAGACCCTGATCAGGGAACACAATTAACCTGACCCACAGGAAACTGTGATATAACATATTTATGTTGTTTTCAGACTCTAAGTTTGTGGTAACTTATTATGTAAAGCAATATAAAACCAATGTACACTCCCAGACTGATTTAATTAATATGGAATGAAGCATGGGAATTGTGTTTATTAAAAGTTCCCATGTTATTCCAGTGTGCAGCCAAGGTCAAGATCACTGGCCTAGAATTTCTTTTACACACTTCCTTTTGAATCATGGAGAAGAAGAGTTATTTTTCTCATATCATGTCCCTTGCAGCTTAAATTTTTAAATAAATTCTACCTTATGGTACAACTGCTATCACTGTGGTTTATCATTTGAAACAGGAACTTTTCAATGCCTCTTCAATTTCTGACAGATAGAATGATACTTAAGGGCATCAGTCTTATTTTAAGAAAAAATGTAATAGGTACATTCATGTGTCAGTAATTCTTTTCCAGTATTGAGAGAGAGAGAGAGAATGTCAAAAGAGATCTCAGCTAAGTCACCCAGATGGTTTTCCATAAGGATTTTCTTCATGCCTATATAATAGAAAAAAATTTCATAGGGCTCTTTTACACATAGAATGGCAACATCAATGCTAACTGCTTATGAAACACCTTTTAAAAAACTTCTTTCCAACATTCAAATAAACTAAGTGCGGATAGATTTTTTGCATTAAAATGTAAAACTCTATAGGACATGATTGATCCTAAATTTCAAATTTGTTCTTCTGACAGTCCCCATGGAGATTTAGCAACAGAATGTCTTACTTCTCCATGACCATTAGAGTTCTTAAAATTACATCCTGACTAGGCTATAACATCACTCCTCCAAATAACATAGAACAGTGGTTCTCAGAGTTTGTTCCTGTGATCAGCAACATCAGCATCACCTACAAACTTGCTAGAAATACAAAATCTGCAACTCTAGCTTTGACCTACTGAATCAGAAACTCTGGGGTTGGGGAAGGCCACAGTGTGTGTCATAACAAGGCCTCCAGGTGATTCTGATGCATGTAAAAGCTTGAGGAAAAAATAACACAGAAGACAAAGACATTGACATATATTTATACTCTCACCACAGAAAACTTTTTGCCTTGATTAGGCTATAAATAAAATTTTGGAAATTGTTCTCTCTACTGCTGTTCCTAAACTAGGATTCAACAGACTTGTAAAGAAAACCCCTAAAGGAGCCAGGACCACAAAACCATTGCATGATGCTTTTAATATTTTCTGACTTCTGTTATTTTCTTTGCTTCTTGTTCGTTTTACAAGTAAGTAGCCAAGGTCACACACCATGCTTTTTCTTTATCTCAACTTATAATAAAGTCAGCCTTGATACAAATATCTGCATGAAATTCTAAAGAAATCTACCAAGGTAAAAAAGAAGACAGACTCCCAACAGCTTGCTGTCTTCTGGGAGTTCATTGGTTCTCTTTCTGTCAACAACACTGTTAATTTCATATTCCAAACTTGTTACTCTTCCTTGTCCCTGAGAGAAATTTCAAGGGAAGCTTAATGCTTAAATCTGGTGAGTAATTTCCCATCTTCATGCTACTCAGGTTTCTTTTTCTTTTTTTTTACTTCTGTTTCATGCATCTCACATCACCTCATTTCTCTTTGTGATTTTCCTTACGATTGACCTCCTGTTCCTTTTCATGACAAGAAGTCTCCCTCATCTTCCCAGGATTCCCTCTTATAGACAGTCTACTGAATACATGTGCAGAATCATTAAATGTCCCTACCTCAGCCCAAGTTTCTTAGAAAACAGAGCCTGTAGCAAAGATTAATACTAACATTTTACTGGTGGGGTGTTTGGAGAACATGTGAAATTCCAGGGGAGAGATAAGTCATAAGAACTGAAGCAAGAAAAAAAAAAACAAAAACAAATACAATATAGAACATTATCAAACTGGCCACAGCTTCATAAGAAAGTGTGGCCATTTGGGGCACGTGGGTAGCTCAGTCGGTTGAGTGTCCGACTCCTGGTTTTGGCCCAGGTCATGATCTCAGGGTCATGAGATCGAGCCCCACGTTGGGCTCCGTGCTCAGAGGGGAGTCCGTTTGAAGATTCTTTCCCTCTCCCTCTGCCCCTCTCCTCCTCGCACACATGTGCACTCTCTCTCTCTCTAAAATAAATAATCTTTGGGGCACCTGGGTGGCTCAGTCGTTAAGCGTCTGCCTTCAACTCAGGTCATGATTCCAGGGTCCTGGGATCAAGCCCCACATCGGGCTCCCTGCTCAGCGGGGAGCCTGCTTCTCCCTCTCCCACTCCCCCTGCTTGTGTTCCCTCTCTCGCTGTCTCTCTCTCTGTGTCAAACAAATAAATAAAATCTTTTTAAAAAATAAAATAATCTTTAAAAAAAGAAAGAAAATGTAGCCATTAGATCAATCACATGGACCATCCTCTGAGAGGCTATATGGAGCCATTGCGCCTCAGAAAATATGTGGGAAGAAGAAAAGGAGTGGGATTTACCTAAGCAAATCCTTCTGCTTACTATATCACCTAAGGAGTGGGATTTACCTAAGTCACCTTCTGCTGGTTACTGAGCTTCTCCAGGAAACCACTAGGTCAGTTAAATTCCCCATTCATGATTGCAAGACATCATCTACAGCCAGAAGGGGTGGAAGTAGCAATAGCTTCTATGGGTTGTAGGACTGGGGTGTCTGAGCTGTGGCAGCTTCTTCTCTGAGCCATGTGGAAGCCTTTTGTTACCCTGGGAGGCTGAGACAGACAGCAGTTTGAGGACATGTGTTCATAATAGTGATGGATGAGGATCTCCATTAGTAGGTGGTCAAGTCTTTAGGTGGTGGGGGTAAAAGAGTGGCCTACAATGCCAAGAGGATCTGAGGAGATGCATAAACTGGGTCAACCAATTTAACACCTCCAGTACACACCCTGAGAGTGGAAGCGAAAATCCAATCTTTGTCACTTGTAATCTCCTTAACAGTTAAAAAGACTTTTATGACTATTGGTGTACCTGGTCCTGAGGCTGTAATAGACACTCATCTTCTTCACCAGCATTCTGGATTACTGTCACCCTCTGCAAGTACTTAGTCTCATTTGGGTTGCTTGCCTGGTAGGGTGAGCCAAAAATTCATCCCCAAGGGTTAAACCCTTAGTAGTCCTGCCCTCAGTGAGCTGGTGTTGCTAAAATTTCCAATTTATATTAACCTCTTCATGTGGAAACATCAAGAGATGCCCTAGGGACACTTCCGAATGTGAAATATACTTCTCTCAATTCCCATTGTTCCGTAGCACCCTTGCTCCTCATAGTGTTTCCCCTCTGGAAACCATGGCCTCTAACTAATCAGAGCCTAAAATTGTGAATCAGGAATCATAAATTGCACAACTGGATCAGTCAGATGTTGAGATGGACCTATCCTCTATTCCACTTTTATTTCCAAACCGCTGTGTTCTAGCTATTAGGGATACAGTACCATATAATGATATGTATGTTCAGGCATATATTGCCCGGTATGGTACTGCTATCCACCTGTCTGGTGACTTAGAAGCCTGCCAATTTTGAGTGACATCCAATGCAAGAGAAGGCTCTGACTAGATGCAGAGTGTAATACAAGCTAGCCTACCATTTTGGAAATACAACTTAGCATATTCATTTGTGCTGAAGGTTCCAGCATGTCAAGGATACTCTCTGCAGAATCTCTGGAAGGCCTTGATAGGAGTGAACACAGTGAACCCCTATTTCTAGGGAAAAGCCATCCTCTATACCTGTGCTATCTAATAGGGAAACCACAGGTCACCCATGGATACTTAAATTTAAATAAATTAAAATTAAAAAACTAAAAATTCAATTCCTCAGTCTCACTACCCACATTTTGAATACTCAATAACCACATGCGACTAATGGCTACCATATTGAGTGGTGTAGACAGAGAGTATTTCCATTATTACAGAAAGTTCTATTGGACAGCCCTGCTCTACACAATAAAAAATTATTCTCCTTTAAGAAAGATGTTACTGATATGCTGAAAAATTGACCATGGACATCAAGTCACCATGCAATGAGAGCTGCTTATCATGAACTTGGTGTTTTCAAATCCACTGGATTGTACATTGGGGCTGGGTAAAAAACAGTGGGAGGCTTTTCAGTAGGTTCAGGGAAAAAAAATATTTAAGAGACAAAAAGCTTACAGATACAAAAATATAGAATACTAACAATAGAAAAGATCTTTGAGAACTCCTCAGTTAATTTTATATGTAACTTCCAGAGCTCTTCATAGTCTACAAAAATTAAGAGGGAAAGAAAATCCATGCACAAAGCCAACTAATACTTTAATGTGACTAACTCAAGGTCATCCCCTAGTCCTCCTTCTATTAAAGCACCTGGCTACATTTAAAAGTACAGAATGTGCATCAGAATCTAAATAGCTCCATTTCACAAAATTGGTTACTGGGAGGACAGCATTCATGATTCAATTTAACAAACTCCAGTACCTCTAAGAATGTTACCAAGAAAGTTTCTAATGAGGTAACAAAGCATAAAATTTATATCAAAACTATGTTTTCAAGTTTACTGGAACTGTACAAAGTAGTTTCTTTTCATTATTTTTACTTTTTGTTGTATCAAAGGTATTTCTAATACACATAATTGTTTGTGCTTTCTTCCTCTTTCTTGATCAAATTACCTCACAGATTATTTTTCCCCATCACTAAATTTTACAAAGAACCAAAATTTTGATTTATTAATTTCATCTCCCGTTTCTGTTCTCATTAATTTTGCTCTTATATTAGTTCCCTACTGGTGCTTTCTTGTGATTTACTTTGTAATACCTTATCTAACCTTTTGATTTGGCAATTAAATTAATTTATTTTATTCTTTTATTTTTATTGATGTAAATGTTTAGGGCTTTGGAATTTCCTCTGATCACTGCTTTTTTTTTTTGTAATGAGATACAACATTTTGTAAGTTTAAGATATACAACATGCTGATTTGATACACTTATATATTACAAAATGATTACCACTGTAGAGTTAGCTAACACCTCGATCACCTCACATAATTACCATTTCTTTTTTGTGTTGAGAGAATTTAAGATCTACTCTTAGCAATTTGCAGGTATAGAATAGAGTATTATTAACTATAATTATCATGTTGTATGTTAGATCGCCAAAATGTATTCATCTTATAACTGGAAGTTCATATTCTTTGACCAGCCTCTCCCCATTTCCCCCACTTCTCAGCCCCTAGTAACCACCATTCTATTACCTGTTTCTTCAAACAGCTTTTTTAGATTTCACATATAAGTGGTATCATACAGTATTTGTCTTTCTTTATGTGACTTATTTAGCATAATGCCCTCAAGGTCCATCCACATTGTCACAAACAGCAGGATTTCCATCTTTCTCATGGTTGAATTTCATATATATATAATCACATTTTCTTTATCCATTCATACGTGGGTGGACATGTAAGTTGTTTACATGTCTTAGCTATTGTGAATAATGCTGCAACGAAAATAGGAATGCAGATATCTCTTCAAAATAGTGATTTCAATTCCTTTGGATATGTACCCAAAAGCAGGATTGCTGGATCATATGATAGTTCTATTTTTAACTTGTTAACTTCCATGCTGTTTTCCATAGTGGCCGCACCAATTTGCATTGCCACCCACAATGCACGAGGAAGGGGTCCCTTTTCTCCATATCCTTGCCAACACGTTATCTTTTGTGTTTTTGATGATAGCCATTCTAACAGTACCTGCTAGACATCTGAGTATCTTCTTTAGAAAAATATCTATTCAAGTACCTTTTTAAGTACCTGCTAGACATCTGAATATCTTCTTTAGAAAAATATCTATTCAGTTCCTCTGCCCATTTTTTAATTGATTTGTTTGTTTTTTTTTTCCTTTCTCTCTCTCTCTTTTTTTTTCTATTAAGTTATATGGGTCCTTTATATATTTTGGATATTAACCCCTTGTCAGGTATATGATTTGCAAATATTTTCTTCTACTCCATAGGTTGCCTTTTCGGGGCACCTGGGTGGCTCAGTCGGTTAAGCATCTGCCTTCAGCTCAGGTCATGATCTCAGGGTCCCGGGACCGAGCCCCACACATCAGGCTCCTTGCTCAGTAGGGAGTCTGCCTTTCTTTCTCTGCTCCTCACCCTGCTTGTGTGCACTCTCTCAAATAAATAAATAAAATATTAAAAAAAAAAAGGTTGCCCTTTCATTTTGTTGACTGTTTATTTTGTTATGTAGAAGCTTTTCAGTATGATTTTGGGGGGGGCTATGACACTAAAAGCATAAGCAACAAAAGCAAAAGTTAATATGTAGAACTACTATGTATTTTTTATATGTAACCATCATTACTGATGACTCTATATATCATTTTTTTTATAAATTCTGTAATTTCTCTTTGTATATTCCCTTTAATCCAAAAGCTTTTCAATAGCATATGTTTTCCAACTGAGGCAAACCTTCCTTGTTTTGTTTAAATTGTTTTGCTTTATGGTTTCTATTTTGATTTCTGTTTGCTGGCACTGGAATCAGTGAATTTTTATTTATTTATTTATTTATTTTAATATTTTGGGGTTTTTTTGACAGAGAGAGACACAGCGAGAGAGGGAACACAAGCAGGGGGAGTGGGAGAGGGAGAGAGAGAAGCAGGCTTCCCGCTGAGCAGGGAGCCCGATGCGGGGCTCGATCCCAGGACCCTGGGATCATGACCTGAGCCGAAGACAAACACTTAACGACTGAGCCACCCAGGCACCCCGAGAACGTTGTTTTAATAGCTTTACTTCATAGAATTGATCATTGCTTTCTTGTGCTGTACTAGGCATTCTGTATTTGTGAATGTAATGAAGAAAATGGTAGGGACGCCTGGGTGGCTCAGTCAGTTAGGCATCCACCTTTGGCTCGGGTCATGGTCCTAGGGTTCTGGGATCGAGCTCGGCATCAGGCTCCTTGCTCTGTGGGGAGCCTGCTTCTCCCTCTGCCTGCCACTCCCCCTGCTTGTGCTCTCTCTGACAAAATCTTTTAAAAAAAGGTATAGTGTCTATTATTAGGGTGTACAGTTCAATATATAACCAAAATATCTACCTTACTAATTATGTTGTTTATGTGCTTATATGCTTACTTTTTCTCCTACTTCACATTTTTTGTATGAAGAGTGGTATATTAAGATCTTCTGTTAATACTGTATTTATATCCATTTTTCCATGCATCTCCTGTACATCTGTTTTATATAAGTGTTTACTGTGTCATTTAGTGCATAGATATTCATAATTGATATAGCGTTATTATTAAATAAAACTTTTAGCATTATAGAGTGTCCTTTTTTTATTTAAAGTTAATTCGTTTTTTATTTAAACTTTCCTGTGTCTGTGACCAAGATAACAATTTCTGCTTTTATATTGTCTCCATTTACCTAGCAAAACTTGGTTCATCTCTTTATTTTTAATGCTTCTGAATCACTGCATTTTAGGTGTGTCTCTTGTTTTGTCTCTTGGATCTTTCTTTAGGCACTAACTGGAAAATATTTTCCTTCTTAGTCAATTTAGACTCATTACATGTATTGATATGATGCATGTGGTGGGTCTGAATTCTATCATATCTTTTGTTTTCATTATTGTGTTTTATGTTATATACTGCTTCTTCTATTCGGTGTTTCTTATTGACTCATTTCAAACAACATTGCTTTTGGCATTTAAAAAAATTACTATTTCTTTTGGTATTAAGGAAGGATTTTTACTAATAAAAGTAAATACCATCGTATTAATACATTTTTAAATGCCCTTAATCCCTCTTTTTTATTAAATGTTTACTGATATTTCAGTTTTAAATTGTTTGACTCCTGCCTTTTAACCTACAACAGTTGATCTTATTCTGTTTCCCCTTTTTCTATCTTGTCTACTCCCATATTTCAGTTGAATTTCTTTTCTATTTTTAAAAACACGTTTAAATACTATCCTTCTACACAGCTACTAACCTTTTAGTCCTTAGATCTACAATTAAATATATGTGATTCTCACCATATGTCTTTTGCAAAAGTTTCCTCCGTCATGTCTTGGTTGGCTGAATTTTATCCTCTAGTACATTCTTTATTAAGAGCTTTTGAGTACAAAATTCTCTGTGTTCCTACATATTCAGAATTAACTTCTTACAGGATTTTTACTCAACAGAAAGCTTGACTCGATGTAAAATTCTTAGTTTGTATTTTCATTACTTAAGCTTTTGAAAATGTCATTTCACTATTGCCTTCATTTGTATGTTATTTGTGAGAATTTTAACACCAAGCGAATTGTCTTTTCTTTGAAACTTTCTTCATTTTCTGCCTGAAGGCCCAGGGAATTTTTTATTTATCTTTAAAACTGAATAGTTGTATTAGGATATTTCTCTTGACTTGATCATTCCAGTTCAATTTTACCCATTTCACTACACTCAGAACTTTTTTTTTTTTTTTTTTTTGCAAGGGTGGGGTGGGGTGGGGTGGGAAGGAGATTGGGATTTTTATCTTAAATACTAGTTCCATTCTACTGTATTGGATTTCCTCTTAGGAACCCAATTATAATATTTTAGAGCTTCTATTTCTGTACCTCATTTCTATCATTTTCACTCTGATACTTTTTACTTGTTTCTTCCTTCTAATTTATTTTACTGGATTTTTTCCTGGTTTATATCAATACCTTTTATTTAATTTTCATTTAAACCTATTATTCCTTGCATAATTTAATATTCCTATCTAATGTAATTTTATCTTTTACTTCTATATCTTTCTTTAGTTCAAACAACTCTTCTTTTATCCTTGTTTGATTTTCTTTTTCTGTAACTAGATTTTGTATTTCTGACTCAAGATCTCCTAATATTTGCATAGGATACTTAATTCAATTTAGAGAGCCAGGCTACAGTTTTCTTAAACTTCATGAGTTTCTATTTTGGGGGGCAGGGGTTTTTATCAGTGGAAATGCCTTGTGTTGAATTTTCTGTTTCTTACTATATTTTTGATGTGTGATTTTTTTTTCCATTTCTATTCATTTCATGGACACAATGATTTTAGACTGTCCTTTTTGTGCAGTTATTTTTTTTATGAATGACATTGTTAGGTTAGTTGATATGTCTTGTTTCCCTTTTTTTCTGCAGGATTTTAAACTTTCTGCTGTTATTGCCTACTTGCCCTTCATGAAGACATCTTCAAGGGCCAGCACTTTCTCTATGTATCTATTCTTCTCCAAAGCAATGTTTCTCTGAAGCTTCTACTTCTAATTCCACTTGAATTCAAACCCCTTCCCTGTAGCCAATTCTGTAGAGCACCAAATCCCCATCCATGTTTAGTATTTTGTCATTTGGTATTAAATTTTCTCTTTTGGGGGGTGATTTTATCTATGCTTGGCTTTATGATTTTTCCATAGAGTTCCTTAAATATCCCTCTCCCTAATCTCCATACCACAGCCTTGCAGTGATTAGTAATGGAAACTCTGTTGGAAGTTGTTTTATTATTCAACCTAGAGGTAGGTCATAATGCATGAATTGTATTCTTTGCCTTCTAACAGTGATGAAGGTATGCATTATGTAAAGTCTTATTTGTTCTCCCTGATGATGTTATATATATATTTGGGGGTTTTTTTTGTGTGTGGAGAATATGTGGGGAGAATCAACACCATATGACTGTCATCTGAATATTTTTCTATTGACTCACAAAAACCTGATTTCAAAACCAAACTCTCTAGACTCCAAATCTGCTCCTCATACAATATACACCATTTCCATAAATGGATCTCTATTCTTCAAGTTATTCAGGCCAAAAGGATATAGAGAAATTTTTGACCACTTTTCTCTCAAAACTAAGCCGTAAAATCAAACTCACAGAATATATACCAAATCCAACTACACTATTTTTTTTTGCCAAATCCACTGTATCACCTCAATCCAAGCCACCATCATGTGTTATCCATATGTCAGCAGTAGCTTATAACTCCCATTTTCTACTCTTGCTCCCCCCAAATATGGTTACCAAATAGTTGTCAAATAAGGCCTTATTAAATGCTCACTAAAACTTAGAATAAATAACTCAGAATAAAATTTAAATCACCTGCTCTGCTCAATACAGATCCATTCCCTATTAATCTCCCATAGTTTTTGACCACCCTCTCCCTTGCCCATGTGCTCCAGCCATACAGGTCTTAGCACTATACATATAATGGAATGTTTTCCAGCCTTTAAAAAGAAGGAAATTCTGTAATATGCAACAACATGATGGACCTTGAGGACATTATGCTAAGTGAAATAGGCCTGATACAAAAAGATAATACTGCATAATTCTACTCACATGAGTTATCTAAGATAGTCAAATTCACAAAATCAAAAATAGGCATGGTGGTTACCAGGGGCTGGGGCAGGAGGAAATGTAGAGTTATTAATCAATAAGCATAAAGTTTAAGTTAAATAAGATAAATCAGCTATAGAAATGTATTGTACCCTAAAGCTTTGTTAGGAGGATAGATCTCACATTAAATGTTCTTACAACAATAAAATAAAAATTTAAAAATAGAAGATGCATATTACTAAAATCAAGAATAAAACAAGGGAAATCACTATGGACCCTGCTAACACCAAAACAGAATAACAGAATACCATGAACGCTACACACATAAATTTGACAATTTAGATGAAGGAGACCAATTACTCAAAATGTATAAACTACCATACCACACTCGATCTAAAAATAGGTAATTTGAATAGCTCTATAATTACTCTGGAAATTCAATTTTTAATTTTAAAAATTCCCTCAAAAAAACCTTTCAGATCTGGATGGTTTCACTGGAGAACTCGACCACTGGTTAAAGAAAAATTAATAACAATTACACCTCATTTTTTAAGCCAGTAGTACCCTAATATCAAAAATAGATGAAAAACAAAAAAGGAAAAATACAGACCAGTATTCAACATAAATAGAGACAAAAAAGATTATTAGCAAAATGTTAGCAAATAGAATTTGGCAATATATAAAAAATAATTTTAGAGCATGGCCAATTTGTGTTTATTCCAGAAATGCAAGGCTGTATTAATATTCAAAAATCAATCAATATAATCCATCATATTAATAGGGAAAAGAAGAAAAATCACATGATTTTTGTAATGCAGAAAAAAAAAGTGGTAACATTCAACACCCATGTAGATTAAAAATTCTTAGAAAACTAGGAATAGAGGGGAACTTCCTCCACTTGATAAAGAGTACCTACAAAATCAATTACAGCTAACAGACCTATTGATTTCACTTAGGGCAGGAGGTAATCAAGACAATTTGTGAACAGGTTTGAGAACTGTGTACCCTAGAACTGTGATTCTAGCAAACAGGATTTTTGATGTGAGAGAAACTATTGGGGGATTATTAAATCTGATTCATTTTCACAGGCTACACTGAAGATACAATTCAAAAATTTCAAAATTAATATAGTTCAGCAAAATTATCTCCAGTGTCACTTCCCAATCCCTTTAAAGTCTTTCCCAGAATTAACTTCCATAAGCTTTATAAATGATAAGACAGGGGCACCTGGGTGGCTGAGTCGGTTAAGTGTCTGACTTGGTTTTGGCTCAGGTTGTAATCTCAGGGTTGTGGATTCAAGCCCTGTGTCAGGCTCCACAATGGGAGTGGAGGTTGCTTAAAATCTCTCTCTCTCTCTCCCTCTCTCCTTCTTCCCCTCCCCCCACCTTCTCTCTCACCCTTTCTAAAAAAAAAAAAATTTATAAATATAAGAAAGGTAGCATTCTTTTCATAACACACTTAACTGTTCTCCGTTTTTAAAGCAATGCTACAATAAAATTCATGTTTTTAGTAGCCAAATTATTATGAAACTTTTGTAAAAATGTGTGTGAATTTTAAGTCTTCAAATTGCAGAGAAATTATATTTATACATTTATTAGATATCAAATTTCCATCTGTTTTATCTGAGGTGAGCTTTCTAATATCACTACTAAGATTCATTTCCTGGGGGGGGAAAAAAAACTATTTTTCTCAAAGTTCTAACCCTGGTGGAAAATCAACTTACAAAGACAGTAACGACAACGTTGGGAACGTTTCTCATCTGGGAGACCCAGTCGGCGAAAAAACCATCCTACTAGCTATTGGCAGGTTGAGTTAAGCAGTGGACTGTGATATAGAATAACAACCTTCTACTATGCACTAAGCATGTGGCTGAGTAATTGCCACACACTGGAAATTCCCAGTGACTCTGAGATGTCAGAGATAAACTTAACAAGCAGCGAATGTCCTAAATGGGTATGTATCTGTTGTACAGTATAGAAATGCCAATACATTTCACACAAGATTGTAACTGACCTTCATTTCCAATCTGTGTGGTATTTGCCACAGAGAAATCCAACTGGCACATTTAATGGTCTTGCAGAAGACAGGCTTTCAAAGATTTCTGTCATGATATCTAGATAGTTCTGGGTGGGAAATGGGAGTTTTTGGGCTCTCAACTCACTTTTGTTTGTGCCCCATAGCCAGTGCTGATAGATAAAGGACTTGTATTTAAAATACGCAAATAACACTTAAAACTCAACAGTAAGGAAACAACCCAATTAATTATTTAATGCAATTACAAATGGTATTTTTATTTTAATGTAGGATTGTTCATTACTGTTATAAAGAAATGCAATTGATGTTTATATATTGCTTTTGTACTTTGTCTCCTGGCCAAACTCACTTAATAGTTTTATTTTTTTTATATACATTATTTAGGATTTTCTACATAGATGATTAATGTCATCTGCAAATAAAGAAGTTTTACTTCTTTTTCTGTCTGAATGCTTCTTACTTCTTTTTCTTGCTCCACTGCATTGGCTAAAAGCTATAGTACAATGCTGATTATAAGTGGTGAAGGTGGAGATCCTTGCCTTGTTAGCTGTAGCTTTTTTTGGAGATGATCCTTATGGGATTGAAAAAGTTCCCTTCAGTTTTACTCATCACCGGCTACTATAACAAAGTATCATAAACTGGGTGGCTTATAAACAACAGAAATTTATTTCTCACAGTTCTGGAGGCTGGAGTCTGAGATCCGAGTGACAGCATGAGGTGCTAGTGAGACTCCTTCCAGGCTGCAGACTGCTTGCTGTGTCCCCACATAAAACAAAGAAGGCTAGGGGCGCCTGGGTGTCTCAGTCGGTTAAGCGTCTGCCTTCGGCTCATGTCACAATCCCAGGGTCCTGGGATCGAGCCCTGCATGGGGCCCCACATCAGGCTCCCTGCTCACTGGGGAGTCTGCTTCTCCCTCTCCCTCCTCCTGCTTGTGCTCTCTCTCTACTCTGTCAAATAAATAAAATCTATTAAAAAAAAAAAAACAACAACAAAGAAGGAAGGAGAACTCTCTGGGGTCCCTTTTATGAGGGCAGTAATCCCATTCATGAGGGTTCCACATTCATGACCTAATCACTTCCCAATGGTCCCACTTCCTAACACCATCACATTGAGGGTTAGGATTTCAACATATGAATTTTGGGGGACACATTCAGTCCATTGCACCTTCCATTTCTAGTTTTCTATGAGTTTTCATCAGGAATTGATGTTGGATTTTTTCAAATGCTTTTACTTCATCTACTGAGATGATAATATGTTCACTTTTATTTTTAGTCTATTAATATGGTCAACTACATTGACTAATTCTTAAAGTTTGAATCTGCCTTGCAGTCCTGGGATGAACACCAAATTGTTGTGCTGTATTACCATTTTTAGATATTGGTGGATTTGATTTTCAAAATTTTGAGTGATACTGGCTTGTGGTTTTCTTTATCTGCAATGTCTTTGTCTGGTTTTGGTATGAATAATGTTGGCCTCATAAAATGACTTATGACATAGTCACTTGTCTTCTATTTTTTTCGAAGAACTCATATAGAATCGGTACAGTTTCTTCCTGAGACATTTGCTGAAATTCACCACTGAAGTCATTTGCTCCTGCAATTCAATTTGTGAGAAGGACTTTACCTACAAATTCTATTTCATAGAGTGCTATTCGATAGGTGTATTTCTTGAGTTGCCTTTGATAGTTTGTGTCTTTCAGGGAATTTGCCCATTGTCTATTAAGGTTGTCAAATTCACTGGCATAAAGTCAGAGAAAGACAAATACCATATGATTTCACTCATATGTGGAACTTAAGAAACAAAACAAATGAACGAAGAAAAAAAAGAGACAAACTGAAAAACAGACTCTTTAACTATAGGGACCAACAGGGAGGTAGGTGGGAAAATGGATAAATAGGTGAAGGGGATTAAGAGTACACTTATCATGATGAGCACTGAGTAATGTAAAGAATTGCTGAATCACTACATTGTACACTTGAAACTAACACAACACTGTATGTTACCTATACTGGAATTAAAATTAAAAAATAAAATGGTAAAAAACTTTCATACTTATTAAAAAATTTATTGACAAAAGGTTGTTCTTAATATTCATGTATTACTATTTTGATAATTATTGAATAGACAGTGATGTTAGCTACCTAATTCCTGACATTAGCAATTTATGCCTTCACTTGTCTTTTTTTTTTTTTTTTTGATCACTCTGGCTAAAGACATCAATTTTATTCATCTCAAAGAATCAGCTTTTACTTTCACCGATTTTCTCTGTATATTTTCTATTACATGTTTAATTTCTTTGCACTATGATCCTAGGGATTTCCTTTCTTCTAATTACTTTGAGATGTTTTGTTACTTATTTTCTAAATTTTAAGTTGGAAGATGAGTCATTGATTTGAGACCTTTATTCTCTCAAAAGCTAGGCATTTAACGTTATAAACTTCCCTCTAACTACTGCTTTAGCTTCTTGGATGTGTGGGCTTATAATTTTCATCAAATTTACAAAAATTTAGGGGCACCTGGCTGGCTCAGTCAGTACAGCTTGCGACTGTTGATCTCAGGGTCATGAGTTCAAGCATCATGTTAGGCATAGAGATTACTTTTTAAAAATTTACAAAAATTAAACTTCTTAAAAATATTCCGCTACTCACTGATGATCTGTTAAATTTTTTCCAGTCTTTCTTTTTTCTCCTGTATTCTAGGATACTTTCCACTGTTATGTCATCAGGTTCACTAATAGTTTCTTCTGCAATGTCTAATGTGTTATTATTCTCATCTAGTGTATTTTGCATCTTATACATAGTCATCTTTATGTCTAGATGTTCAATTGGGGTCTTTTATAATCTTCGATGTCTCCACTTAAGATGTTCAATCTTTCCTCTGGCTTCTTGGCTATATGGAATGCAATTATAATAATTGTTATAGGGCCGCCTGGGTGGCTCAGTTAAGTGTCCCACTCTTGGTTTGGCTGAGGTCATGATCTCATGGGTCGTGGGATCAAGTCCCACATCCCACTCCGTGCTCAGCAGGGAGTCTGCTTGAGATTCTCTCCCTCTGTCCCTTCCCCGACTCATGCACGCACATGCATACGCTCTCTCTCTCTCAAATAAATAAATTTGCAATGATGTGGGTGGAACTAGAAGGTATTATGCTAAGTGAAATAAGTCTGTCAGAGAAAGACAAATACTATATGATTTCACTCATATGTGGAATTTAAGAAACAAAACAGATGAACAAGAGGGGAAGGGAAGGAAAAATAAAATAAGATGAAAATTGAGAGGGAGGCAAACCATAAGAGACGCTGAACTCTAGGAAACAAACTGAGGGTTGCTGGAGGGGTGGTGGGCGGGGGGAAGGGATAATTGGGTGATGGGCATTAAGGAGGGCACTTGATGTAATGAGTACCGGGTGTTATATGCAACTGATGAATCACTAAACTCCACCTCTGAAACTAATAAAAAAAAAACTTAGGCCTTGATTTTAAGGTTTGTTGAAATGGAGAAGATGATTGTTTAGTCTATGGCTAATTTTTAACCACACCTAGGGTTAAAATACTTTTCAATACTCTATTCTACGCCCCCTGAGTTATGAGGTTTTCCACTGTAGCTGATGCAAATGGAAATTCTTGTTAGTCATTTGTGAGCCCCAGGGATTGCTACCCCTAATAACTTTAGGTAATTCTCTCTCTAGCCTTAAGGAGTTACCTCACATGTGTCTGCTAATCAGTATTCACCTGATTATTTAATGGGGACTCTCAGCAGATCACCAGAAACCTCACTCTGTACAATACTCTCCTCTCTAGTACTCTATCCTATGAACTCCAGCTGTTTTGGCCTCCTTTGTCTTCCAGCTATGTCTCTTTAATTCAGAGTTATGATGGCCTCCATATTACTTCCTGAGTATGCCTTTCCCAAAAATTGTAGCATGATTTATCCACTTAGTTGGTTAAATTATTGCCCCAAGGGTTTGTAAGCCTACCATTCCTTCTCTCTAATGTTGGTTCAGAGAACAGATTTCATGGGAAACCAACTACATAATGTGTCCAAACAAAGCAACCCACTATTATTGCCCAATGACAAGAACAAGACAGGAAAGTCTGGGGCCATGCCATTACCACTCTTCAATTTAATTTCCTTCACTGATACCCATCCAAAGTTGGAAAGCTGCATGATTTTATGCTGTACATTTCTAGAATGGAAAGAGGTGATGTTCTCTGGCTAGTTTGGGCTCTCTGGCTAAGAGCATAGAAGACCAAAAAGTGATAGCAAAGCCATATGGTTAATGGACATTAGAAACCTATTGGGATTTTCCATTCAGTAAGTGGGATTTACTCAACATCATTCATCAATGCACTAGCTGCTGAGGTTCACAAGAACCCCATGGAGAACATTCTGTCAAAGCTGACACTTTGGAGAGTGTGACTTCAAACAGATGGGATTGGTGCTGGGCTCATATGTTGGTTATTACATTTCCTGGTTTTAACTATATCACTGAACATATTAGGTGAATGGGCTAAAGCTGTACAGAGACTAGAGAAAACAAACAGGAAACTACTTTAGCAAGTTCCAGGCAACATATTTAACTATCAACTGGGATTTCAGTAAGATCCTCAAGTTAGTTTCTATTTACAGGTGTGCAAGTTTAGGAAATAGGTATTACATTCATCACTGCTGATAAGAACAAAACACCTTCACTGCATGTGATCTTATTTCACGTGGCACATCATTTGTAGGCACGAGAGGAGCACTGCCCAGATAGAGGGCACTGGTTAACAGTCCACGCCAGGTCCTGACACAAAAACTCACGACAGGAGAAAACACTTGGAACTAAACAGTGTGGACAGAACACTGTGAACAGAACATTGCTTATATTTGTTTCAGCAAAATTCTGAATTCTAGAAGTGAGCAAATTATGAAAGATTCATAAAGTTATTTTTAAACTTGTATCCTTAAGTAGAATGGGATGTTTAGCTAAGTGAGACGATCCATCAGAATAATTCATCTCAACTTATCAAAAAAAATTTTTAAATGAACTTGGCTTCTCTGTTCGTTTCATGTACTGCTGCTTTGATATTTTTGGAGACAGTTCTGTTAGGAGCTAGCAAAATATTTTAGCATAATGTCTAGAGTAAAAAAACCCCTGTTTAAATTTTGGTTCTATCATTTACTAACTATGTGACTTTGGGTCTCAATTCCTGTATCTGCAGTATGGGGATAAAAGTAGTACCACCCTTCTGAGCTTCTTCAAAGGATTAAATGGTGACTATAAATTGGCATTATTTTAACTCTGATATATTCATCACTCCCCCTCATTGAATTGCACTGCATACAGAATTACTCAAATTATTTTATTTTTCTTGAGCCTTTGAATTACTAGTGAATTCCATGTATTCTTCATACATTTTATAATTCCTGTAACTATTTGTATCATAATTTTTTCAGTCTTCCAAACAGATATATTTGACATTCAATTACAGAGATTAATTTAATCAATGGAATTTTTTTTTTTAAGATTTTATTTATTTATTTGACAGAGAGCACAAGCAGGGGGAGCGGCAGGCAGAGGGAGAGGGAGAAGCAGGCTCCCCACTGAGCAGGGAGCCTGATGCGGGGCTTGATCCCAGGACATTGGGATCAAGACCTGAGCAGAAGGCAGATACTTAACTGACTGAGCAACCGGGAACACCTGGAAATTCTTTAAAAATATATCTACTGAGCATTGAGAGACATTATAAACACAGGAGATAAGGATAGACAAGTGAGGTGTTATGTGTCAGCCCAAAGATCTTAGAATGTACTGGGAAAGATGGAAATATATGAGATAAATAGAGGCACAAGGAAGGAAGGCTAACTCCCTTGGGGTAAGGACATTTAGATAACTTTTCACAGAGGAGGTGAGGTTTGAGCTGAGTGTAGATGTCCCAGGTTATTAGGAAGACAAAGATAAATATTTCTGGCAGAGGAAAGAGAATTTACAACATCATGGCATTGTATAAAGGCACGGAAGTTTGAAAGAACTAAAAGTAGAGTAGAGCTTATAGAACAAAAAATATGTGAGGGTGTCTGCGAGAGCTGAGGCAGAAGTAGGGACAAATCACAATATTTTAAGTACAAATGAAAAACATTCACCTTTATCAATCATCCTCAGTATAAACAACAATGATTCATAACATTCGGCTGAGTATTCAATGGCAGAAACCCGAAAGTACATGAAGAACACAGACCAAGCCCCTATTATGTGCCAATTTCAGGACTAAGGAGTTTTAACATATAATCACATTTAAGCCAGAGAATATTTGACGAATTCCATTCTCATCCACACTGTCACAGGTCAAGTCCTATGCAAAGGTTCTGGGAGAAACACTGGAAATGGAGAGCTGGGCCTGTTGGCTGTCGCTCCTGTTGTCACTGATGCTGGGTGAGCTGTGTAAGAATATCAGGTCTCCTGGGGCGCCTGGGTGGCTCACTCTTGATTTTGGCTCAGGTCATGATCTCGGGGTCGTGAAATCGAGCCCTGTAGTGGGTTCCATGCTGAGCGTGGAACCTGTTTAAGATTCTCTCTTTCCCTCCCTCTCTGCCCCTCCCCCTGCTCACACTCTCTAAATTAATTAATTAATTAACTTTTTTTCGAAAAAGAAGATAATGAAATCGAAAATTAGGGAAAAGGGGAGATTACAATTAAATTTATAGGAGACATGCCTTTCACAGATAGGGGAGGTCAATGCATTTAACCTGAGGAGTTTAATAAACTCTCCATGCCTGAGATTTTACCTGGTGAAAACAGAGTCAGCAAATAATCTCCATAAAATGGTCAAATGTCCACTGTTGCTTAGGACAACATGAATATCAACAGGGCTACATTATGGGTCCACAACTGACACAGAAGCTAAACTCATGATATGGTAAGTGATACAAGAGTCTTGACCTTTGACTCAGTAATTGCTAGGGGCTCCCATGTATCCTCTTAGTCCCTGTACAATCAAACCCAAGGCAAATATATATTTATACTTCTTAATAAATATATATATATTTATAAACATATATTTATACATGTATTTATACTATATTATATATTATATACGTATATATCCTATTTTTCCATAGAAATTATTGACATAATTTTATAGCTATCATGTAATTAAAATAAGAAAATCATCAGCAATTACCAAGTCAGTGTTTTCAGGGCAAATTTAATAGTGATATGGGTATGCAGGGGCTGGGATTACATGTTCACTGTTTGGTGCACACACTGTCCATGCTGTCTGCCTTCTTCCAGCTTAGGAGGTGCCTAAATAAATCTTGAACTTTCAGGAATCTTTGTCTCTCTGACCCTGGTCTGGTCTCAGTTTTGCTGGGGAAAAATGACTTCATTAGACCCTATTACACAAAAATCCACTTAAAGGATTTTCTGAATATTAAAGAGATATACTTTTTTCCATTGTAAATCATTTTTCTTTTGTCTTTTCTGTTCCTTAGCTTTTTTTTTTTCATAGTTCAAAATGGAAATGGAAATGTCTAAAATACATGGAGGATGAAAAATGGGCATTGTTCTGCTCAGTGAGTTTTAATGTTTATTGAGGTTTTCTGCCTTGGTTTCTGCTTTCCTGACAAACTCAAGTATAGTCTCTTTGTCTTGTGCAGAAAAAATATTATGAATAAAATATAGCTGGTCTAAATAGATTTTTAAAGGAATCTGATGACTCATTCTTTACATGGTATTCATTTTTAAACCAGCAAACCAATCATGCAAACTTTCATCAATTGATATGTTCTGTCTGAATCAAATGTGTCTATTATGCTTCTAATACAAAGAAAAAACTGTAGGACTTTCTTTCCAACAATGGTGAAAAGTCCTGATAATAAAGGTTATTTCTGGGCTCCTGGGTGGCTCAGTCAGTTAAGCATCTGCCTTCGGCTCAGGTCATGATCACAGAATCCTGGGATCCAGCCCCATGTAGGGCTCCCTGCTCAGTGGAGAGCCTGCTTCTCCCTCTCCCTCTGCCTGCCGCTCCCCCTGCTGGTGCTCTCTCTCTCTCTCTCTCTCTCTCTCTCTCTCTGTCAAATAAATAAATAAAATCTTTAAAAAAAAAAAAAAGGCTATTTCTACATGATAGAAGAGCTTCCAATTGTCTTCTAAAGAAGGTTCAGCAACCTATGGCCCATGGACTGAATCCAGTACACTGCCTATTTTTGTAAATAAAGGTTTACTGGCACACATCCATGCTCGTTTGTTTGCATATTGTCTATGGCTGTTTGCATGCTACCAGAGTATACACGAGTAGTTGCAAGAGAGACCATATGGCTTACGAAGCTTAAAATACCGCTATTTTTATCATTGTCCTACATATAGAATTACACTTAAGGAAAATCACCAGTATATATGTATCTAGTGTCCTTAATTATAATTGAGAATATGATTTATAATAGCTGAGTAATATTCTAATTTATGGATCAACCATGACTTTTTTTTTAAAAAGATTTTATTTATTTATTTGAGAGAGACAGAGATAGTGAGAGAGAGCATGAGCAGGGAGGAGAGGGAGAAGAAGACTCCCACTGAGCAGGGAGCCCGACCTGGGGCTCAATCCTAGGACCCTGGGATCATGACCTGAGCTGAAGGCAGACGCTTAAATGACTGAGCCACCCAGGTGCCCCCCACCATGACTTTTAAAGGTCTCAATTTTTTCCAATGATTTTGTTATTGAAAGCGATGAGAGGTGAATATTCTTGAACCTAAATATTTGTTCTCTTCTTCAATTACATTCTTTAACATTCTTTAACTTTATTGAGGTATAATTTACTCAGAATAAAATACACCCATTAACATTCTATGGTTCCATCAGTTCAGTAAGTTTTGACTCATCTTTATTGCTGTGTAATTTACATAAAATAAAATGCACCCATTTTAAAACTACAATTTGGTGAGTTATGCCAAATATACTTATGTATATTTGGTTACTTATGTAACCATGACTCCAATCAAGATATTGAACATTTCTCCATAAAATTATCTCATGTCCTCTTTGTTATCAATCCTCCAACTCATACTCCTTCCTGAGCAACTGCTCATCTAATTTCTAATGCTATAAATTATTTGTGTCCATCCTAAAACTAAATATAGAATATAGTCCGTTGTGTCTTGCTTCTTTTATTTGACATAATGGATTTGAGATTTATCTATTTTGTTGCTTATATTAGTTTATTCTTTTTGGTGCTGTGTAGTATTCCATTGGATAAATACACCACAGGTTGTTAAATGATTGCCCTGTTGATGAACATTTGGGGTGTTTCCCGTCATTAATTTTTATGAATAAAAGCACTAAGAATAGGAATGGATAAGTCTTTTTGTGGACATATGTTTTCATTTCTCATGGGTAAATACCTATGAGTGAAATTGCTTGTTCATATAGTAGGTATAAATTTAACTTGATAAGAAACTTCCAAACTGATTATAAAGGTGATTGTATCAATTTGCACTACAACCAGCAGTGTATGAGTATTTCAGTTGTCCCACATTCTGGACAAAATGTGGTATTGTCAGGTTTTTTGTTTTTTGTTTTTAATTTCAGCAATTCTAGAGGGTAGAATTTCATTTTTATTTTATTTTGTATTTCCCTGACAGTTCAAGATGTCCAGGACATTTTAATGTGCTTTTTGGCCATTCTGTTTTGAGTCACTTTTCAAATCTTTTGCCCACTTTTTGTTTGCTTCTTTGTTGTCCTATTATTGAGTTGTAAGAATTTTCCTATATCTTAGAAAGCAATTCTTTGTCAAAAATATGTATTACATATATTATCTCCCATCTATAGTTTGCCCAATAATTTAATTTTGTTAAAGATTCATTTACCATTTTTTTTCTTTTGTGGTTTGTGCTTTCTATGTTCTTTAAAACATATTTTCCTAAGTCAAGACCCTGAATGTTTTCTTCTCTCTTTTCTCTTAAAGGTATTTTAATTTTGACTTTTACTTTTTCTTGTTTGTTCATGAGCCTTTATAAATTATTTTTGTGTAAGGTATGAAGTTGGAGTTAAGGTTCATTTTTTTTTCCCATGGAGATATCCAGTTATTCCAAAACTATGTATGAAAGGACTTTCTTTCTCCATTGGGTTATATTACAACACTGGAAAATCAATTGACTTATGTGTAGGTTTATTTCTAGGTGTTCTATTATCTTCCATTTATCTGTATGTCTATCCTTACACCAGTAAAATGCTGTCTGGAATATTGTAGCTTTCTAGTAAATTTTGAATCAAGTAGTGTTAAGTACTCCAACTTAGTTCTTTTTTCAAAATATCCTAGATATTCTGGGCCCTTTGCAATTTCATATAAATTTAAAATCAGCTTGTCAATTTCTGCACCCAACAATGAATCCCTCATTGGGATATTGAGCCTATAGAACAAATTGGGAAAAAATAGACCTCTTTAACTTATTGCCTCTTCTACTCATGAAAATGTTGTAATTCTCCATTTGTTTTGATTTCTTAATTTTTTTTCAGCAATGTTTTGTAGTATTCTGCATAAAGTAGGCTTACCACTAAGGCAATTAAAAGAACTTTGTAGAAATCAAACTGGGGGCTTGAAAAGTAAAGTTACAAGTCTTGGATAACCAGTGGAAGGGACATGATATCTCACAACAATCACTTCATATTAAAATAAAAATTAAGTGTAGCAATAGTGGCCTGAGGCTAGAGAGCATAGAGCATGCCTTTGGTTTGGAACTAATTCCCTTTTGTGACTTTTTCATCAACAAATGGTGGCTTGGAAGCAAGAAGTAGATAAAATATTTTATGGAGGTAGGCTAGAATTAGAAATTTATCAGCGGAAATTCTAGAGGGTGAGGAATTCTTGGGTGGCTACCACACGAAACGGGTGAAATCAGTGTCAACAATTCTTTTTGTGGTCATACACCAGAAGATTTAGAAAACAAAGTGAGGAGACAGAATAATTTTACAGACTAAGTTATAAACTAAGAGCAGAAAGGAGAGATGAGAAAGGAAATAAGCAAAATGAGAAAAAAAAGTTGTGTTTCAACTTACGTAGATGAAAGATACAACTTGGTCAAATAAGTAGTGAATATTTATCATTGGGTTCTTCATCGGACTTTGCCACCAATGTCATTTGTCCTTTAAGGATTTCTTTTGGCTGCAGGGATGATATTCTTCCCTTTTATTATTGAAGTATAATTGGCATATAATACCCTATTAGTTTCAGGTGTACAGCACAATGATATGGTATTTTCATACATTATGAAACGATCCCCCACAACAATTCTAGTTACCATCTGTCACCACACAAAGTTATTACAATATGCTGTACATTACATGCTGTCCATTACATCTCCATGACATATTTATTTTATAACTGGAAGTTTGTACCTCTCAATCCCCTTCACCTACTTCCCCCACCCCTGCACCCCTACCCCTTCTGGTAACCAACAGTTTGTTTCCTGTATGATTCAGTTTCTGTTTTGTCTTATTTGTTCATTTGTTTCATTTTTTTAGATTCCACATATAAGTGAAATCATATGATATTTGTCTTTGACTTATTTCACTTAGCCCTCTAGGTCCATCTTTGCTGTTGCAAATAGCAAGATTTCCTTCTTTTTTATGGCTAAGTAATATTCTATTTTATATATATATAAATATATATATAAATTTAGAGAAAGAGAGAGAGAGAGAAATCATACCACATCTTCTTTATCCATTTATCTATCAATGGGTACTTAGGTTGCTTCCAAACCTTGGCTATTGTAAATAATGCTGCGATGAACATAGGGGTACTTATTTCCCTTCGAATTGTTATTTTTGTTTTCTTCAGATAAATACCCAGAAGTAGGGGCACCTGGGTGGCTCAGTCAGTTGAGCCTCCAACTCTTGATTTCGGCTCAGGTCATGACTTCAGGGTTGTGAGAATGAGTCCTGTGTCAGGCTCCCCACTTAGCGGAGAGTCTGGTTGGCATTCTCTCTCTCCCTCTGCCCCTCCCCCACCCCTGCTCACTCTCTCTCTCTCTCTCTCTCTCAAGATAAATAAATAAAATCTAAAAAAACAAAAAAAACACCCAGAAGTAGAATAGTTGGATCGTATGGTAATTCTATTTTTTTAATTTTCTTGAGGAAACACCATTGTGTTTTCCATAGTGACTGCACCAATTTACATTCCCACCAACAGTGTCTGAGGGTTCCCTTTTCTTCACATCCTTGCCGACACCTGTATTTTTGTCTTTTTGATAATAGCCAATCTGACAAGTGTGATGTGATATCTCATTGTGGTTTTGATATGTACTTCCCTGATGGTTAGTGATGTTGAGTATCTTTTCATATGCCTGGGATGGTATTCTTTGTTCCTTTTATACATCACCCATAATTCCTTTTTACAGCAATGATAAGAATTTTTTATGTCATTGTCAACTGTGACTGTTTCCCAGATTAAATGTCAATATTCTTCCTTTGAAAATAACGTTGTTTGCAGATGGCTTGCTGAGTGTGACTGTTTTATTAGTATTCAAAGAGCTAGTACAGCTTTTTTTTAATCCAAAAAAGGGGTGCAGCTTGTTGCTTGCCTTAAAAAGGAAAGGGAGCCTTGATCTGTGCTTATGAATTTGCCAAAGCACCTGAGGGTAATTCAAGCGCATGCACTGTGGAAGTATCATTTAGATTTTGCTCTTCAAATATAGATGCGGCTACACTGACAAAGCTGTTTTCCCCCAGGCCATCCACTGCTGCTGGATGCTACAGGCAATTTGAGACTAACATTCTCAATTAATATTTCTGGCACGGTCTTTACATTGTTTATAAATGTCCTTAGGCAGAAATGGAATGTACCACTAAATGGGGCAACATATTTCTCATGACTTTCTTGCTTTTCTCAACCTCCTGAGAATTCACTTGAAAGACTAAACAACTCTCAAATAGCAATCGGAAAGACAAAAGCCATCCGATATATTTGGTAAACATCCTTTTGGTTTCCACTCTATCAGCTATTCTACTAATTTAATATTCCAACTTCAACCTACTCTCAACACCAAAACTCAGCAAACCAGGGCTCACTTATGAAATCGGTGATGTTAAAATGCCTTTATTTCGTTTTCATCAGTTTAATTATCACAAACCTGCTCAGATATGCAGGCTCAGAGACTGGTGAAGAATGTGTAGTAGAATCTTCAATATGCCATTAAACTAGTACAATGCTTAATTTTTTAGGTGGAGGAATGAATCACCATAAATCAGGGGCCTTGGGCATATAATTAACAATTCTATTTGAGACTATATCTGATTAACTGATTAATACGGAACTTGAATACTGCCAAAATAAAATCAGAGGTTTTCTGGCAAGCTGTGGTGATGATCAAAACAATGAGATCACAATGTCTAAAGTCGAAAAAATTGTTTCAAGATAAAATACAAAATATGACTTAATTCAACCTCTTCTAAAAATGCCAGTGTTCAGACTATGTACTGAATTTTCTTCTAGAGAGATTCCACAGCAAAGTAGGAGGCAGATTAATTATGAAAGTTCAAAATGAGGTTACCAAGAAAGTACCAGCGTGGGCTGAGTGTGAGACATATAACTAAGAGGAGAGACGCATGCACTTTGAAACCAAAATGCCTGAGTTTGAATCTAACGCCACCAGAATGTAGCTGTGTGACCTGTGATGAGTGACTTAACCACTGTGCCTTAGTTTCCCTGTCTGTAAAATGAGGGTGACTTAGTACCTACCTCCTCAGGGTGTTAGGAGGATTAAATGAATCCATGTGTGTAAATAATTCACAGCAGATTAAATGTCATGGAAATGCTTGATACTATTATTCTTAAAATTATTTTCTGGCAATACCAATATTGTACTATTTGAAATGTGTCTATTTTGAGACATGTTTCAAATTTTCTATTTTGAGACAAGTTTCTGGCTTTCAATATGAGAAACCCTATGTGATCCAGGCATTTTAACTGGGATAGAATGATCTGCCTGTACAATCAAAGAGGGGATTTTGCCTGCCAATTTCCTTGGGAATCAGTTAGGTATGAATGGAAAAGAAGATGCAAATATTTTTTCACGTCTTTTTATAACTGATGGAGACAGAGCTTTATAGAAATGATATGAGCAAGAGTCTTAGGTTTGAGTAGACCCAAACATGAGGAAAAGGTTTTCCCTGGCTGACTCTCCATTTACCTTACAGAAGTCATAATTCTCATTTTTTCTACTGATTATTTACTCCCACTTCTGAGTATCCAACCTGCCAACAGCAGAGGAAAAGGTCAAGAATCCAACATAGCCCCACCATGAGGAAGAGGGTAACAACCTACTAGGTAGCAAGTTGATTGTAAATAATTCCGTCCGTCATTACATGGTATCCACACACATACACTGCAAAATAAAGGAATTTTGCCCTGCTTGTTCACGGATTTTACCATGTTTCACAACACATAGAAATAGGCTAAACTCTGGAAGAGCCTATTGAAGGCTTAACCCTTTGGATGACAACACATTGTAAGTTCGGGTATCTGCACTTAAAGGTTTAGTATGTGCTCTGGGCTAAGGACCAATATATGATATGTCATTTGTTTCATAGCCAGAACACACAAGGCAACATATCAAGGGGTTAGAAGTGGAAATACCCCCTCTAACTATTACAAGTGATAACACATGAATAAAAATGTGGGTTCCAGTCACAGTAACTCTGTGGTTTCCTAGTTTAGAGTGTTAGTTCCCCCTTCAAAAAGGAACACTTCTCTTAGGGTCACAAGGATTCTTCCAATATGGTGAAAGCTGAAATTGCCGGCTGTCCTATTAAGGATTCAACATTCTAGTTAATGGAAAGACAAAAAGATTACTCTACTGCTTGTGTTCATTGATCCTGATTATTAAGAGAAAACAGGGTGGTGTCTCTACAGTTGGACCAAGGTGGATACATATTAAGTACCGAATTCAAGTAATTCTCTGAAGAACTTCTTTGCAATTCTGAGTCTAGCGGTAAAAGTTGGTGGAAGGTGTAACAACCCAAGGCAGACAGAACTCTAAGGATTCTGACCCTTCAGAAATAAAGGTTCTGGGGTGCCTGGGTGGCTCAGTCGTTAAGCGTCTGCCTTTGGCTCAGGTCATGATCCCAGGGTCCTGGGATCGAGCCCTACATCGGGCTCCCTGCTCCGCGGGAAGCCTGCTTCTGCCTCTCACACCCCCCCTTGCTTGTGTTTCCTCTCTCGCTGTCTCTCTGTCAAATAAATAAATAAAATCTTAAAAAAAAAAAAGAAATAAAGGTTCTGGTCACATCTCTAGTTAAACAACTATGATCAAGGTGACAGCAAAAAAAATACTAAATAAGGAAGAATAAAGTTACAAATGCCAACTATGACATTGTGACCAATTATAGAAATCAAGACTTTAGAATCTAAACAATTTGCATTATGCTTGCTTTGTTAAATATATATACATTAACCAATTTATATTCCTTATCTGCTCTTTGCCTATCTTTTTAATTTAGTTTTATTTTATTTTAATTCCAGTATAGTTAACATATAGTGTTATATTAGTTTCAGGTATATAATATAGCAATTCAACAATTCTATACATTACTCAGTGCTCATCATGGTAAGTGCACTCTTAATCCCCTTCCTGCACCTATTTCATCCATCCCCACACCCACCTCCCCACTGGTAATCATCAGTTTGTTCTCTATAGTTAAGAGTCTGTTTTTTGGTTTGCCTTTTTTTCTTTGTTCATTTGTTTTGTTTCTTAAATTCTACATATGAGTGAAATCATACAGCATTTTTCTTTCTCTGCCTGAGTTATTTCATTTAGCATTATACCCTCTAGATCCATCCATGTTGTGGCAAATAGCAAGATTTCATTCTTTTATATGGCCAAATAATATTCTATTATATATATATACCACTTCTTTATCCATTCATCGATCAATGGACACTATGGATTGCTTCCATAATTTGGCTATTGCACATAATACTGCTGTACACATATAGGTGCACATATCCCTTTGGAAAGTGTTCTTGTGTTCTTTAGGTAAATAGTAGTGGAATTGCTGTACCAATTGGTAATTCTATTTTTAATTTTTTGAGGAACCTCCATACTGTTTTCCACAGTGGCTGCACCAGTTTGCATTCCTACCAACAGTGCATGTGTATTTCTTTTTCTCCACATTCTCATCAACACTTGTTGTTTCTTGTGTTTTTGATTTTAGCCATCCTGATAGGTGTGAGGTGGTATCTCAGTGTGGTTTTGATTTGCATGTTCCTAATGATGAGTGATGTTAAGCAACTTTTCATGTGTCTGCTGGCCATCTGGATGTCTTCTTTGGAGAAATGTCTGTTCATGACTTTTGCCCACTTTTTAATTGGATTATTTGGTTTTTTGGTGCTGAGTTGTATAAATTCTTTACATATTTCAGATACCAAACCTTAATTGGATATGTCATTTGCAAATATCTCCTCCCATTCAGTAGGTTGTCTTTTAGTTTTGTTGATGGTGTCCTTTGCTGTGCAGAAGCTTTTTATTTTGATGTAGTCCCGATGGTTTATTTTTTATTTTGTTTCCCTTGCCTTAAGAGACATATTTAGAAAAATGTTGCTGTCGCCAACATCAGAGAAATTACTGCTTGTGCTTCCTTCTAGGATTTTTTTATGGTTTCAGGTTGCACATGTAGGTCTTTAATTAATTTTTAATTTATTTTTGTATATGGTGTAAGAAAGTAGTCCAATTTCATTCTTTTGCATGTAGCTGACCAGTTTTCCCAACACCATTTGTTGAAGAGACAGTCTTTTTCCCATTGTATATTCTTGCTTCATTTGGCAAAGATTAATTGACCATATAATCATGGGTTTATCTCTGGGCTATTTTTTTTTTAATTTTGTGTATTTTCTTTTCTTTTTTTTTATTATGTTATGTTAATCACCATATATTACATCATTAGTTTTTAATGTAGTGTTCCATGATTCATTGTTTGCATATAACACCCAGTGCTCCATGCAGAACGTGCCCTCTTTAATACCCATCACCAGGCTAACCCATCCTCCCACCCCCCTCCCCTCTGGAGCCCTCAGTTTGTTTTTCAGAGTCCATCGTCTCTCATGGTTCGTCTCCCCCTCTGATTTCCCCCCCTTCATTCTTCCCCTCCTGCTATCTTCTTCTTTTTTTTTTAACATATAATGTATTATTTGCGCCAGAGGTACAGATCTGTGATTCAAGAGTCTTGCACACTTCACAGACTGGGCTCTCTATTTTATTCCATTTATCTATGTGTCTGTTTTTGCACCAGTGTAATACTGTTTTGATTACTACAGCTTTGTAATATATCTTGAAATCTGGGACTGTGATACCTCCAGCTTTGTTCTTCTTTTTCAAGATTGCTTTGGGTATTTGAAGTCTTTTGTGGTTCCATACAATTGTTAGGATTGTTTGTTCCAGTTCTGTGAAAAATGCTGTTGGTATTTTGACAGGGATTGCATTAAATCTGTAGATTGCTTTGGGTAGTATAGACATTTTAACAATATTTGCTCTTCCAATCCTTGAGCATGAAATATTTTTCCATTTTTTTGTGTGTCGTCTTCAAGTTCTTTCATCAATGTTTTATAGTTTTCAAAGTATATTTGCCTACTATTTTCATTAATTCATTGTAGGTAAACTTATAATTTCATCTTCAAATTAAAAAATATCAAAGGGAATTTGTGACTGAGGTAGAAGAGGGAAAAAAATCACCCAGAAATGGAGAAAGTCTATTGGGAATTAATATTTCATTTTGGGGGTAGAGGGGAAGGCATTTTCTTGACATCAGTGATAGTTACTTCATGTTAAGTGAAAGCCAGATCCATCGCTATTTTTGTCATTTGAAAGTTAAATATGGGCAAAAGGGTCTTTATGGTTATTGAATTGTCAAAGGGGTACTGTCAAGATTGCCCATGTCAAATTCAACATGATCCACATCCTGATTTACACTTGCTTCTGCACCATAGGAGGAAGTTTTAAAACCATTATTTATTTATGAGACTCCACTGAGAACAGAGTTCAGGGTTAAATTTTTCCAATAAGAAGGATCCACATGTTATTTGAAAGGCAGAAGAGAAGCAGAAGCTGTTATCATCCAGCAGCATTAAAAAGACACTTTTGGGAAACTGCAACCATGAGTTTGCATTTGACATAGAGTGAGCTCCTGTGAATCACTTGCTGTAGTCCTACTGGTAGCTGAGATCATCAGTGGCTTCCACATGATTCCTGAATTTCCAGGCTTCCCAAAAGCCAAGAGAGTCAAACAGATGATTTTTCCAACACATGGAAGCAGGTTGCTACTTCTTTAGTTTAGCACCAGATGAAATAAATGACTTGCTTTTAGAAGATACATCACATGAAAAACACACATCTTTACACATTAGAATCTCACTCAACACAGATAGATGCTCACTTTATGGGAGGCATGCTGTAACTGGGACCAGCCAAAGAAACAGCAAAAGCCAACATAGGTTTCTCTCACCTTATATTCTCTGTAGGCCATATGTGTTTACTGATTTGAATAGTGGACTGAATTGCTCACATTATTTGAAATTTTATTCTCTCTCTCTCTCATTCTCTCTCTTTCTTACCCTCTCTCTCTCATCCTCGCTATCCCTCTTACTAACACTCTCTCCTAAAAACATAAAATTGAATTTACCTAAGTGAAATGTATATATTATTTATGTTCACTGAAATTCCTTTTGTTAATTGCCCTTCTATGTATGCTCTTGAATCATTCATTTCTAGATATCAATATGAATATATTATAACCTAGACATTGAATAATTCAAGTTTTCCTGGGAAATTTGTTGCTCAAATTATAATTTATCCTTTATTTTCAGTTTAACAATTATTCAATTCAACACGGTCATATGTAAATTGTTAACGGCATTACATATACGGCATAGATTTTGGGATCTTGGTTAGTAATAAAAATTTCTTAGTACCCCAGGAGGAGTGCCCAAAATGATAGTGATTTAGAATGACAAATATGCTGAGATACAAGATTTGGACTATTGTTCCCATTGCAGCTATGTCAATAACTGCAAAGGGTCTCAGATTTACCTTGCATAGAAGCTAATAAGCTAGCCTATTACTGTTTCATAGGTACTGGCATAAAACATGAAATCTCTGTTACTCACAGCACAATAAGCTGCATAATCATCAGCATATTCGTGCCAGGTCTCCTTGCCCCAAGTTCCACAAGGGCAACACAGATTAGCCAGATAGTTCTCTGAACATAGATCGGACTGAGTTTGAGAAGAGCAACCTTGAGTTTACTTAGTGAACCTCAACCTCTTTATAATGGGCAGTAGGCATGCTTTCTTTCCCCTTTGATAGAGATGAGGACATTGTCATTATTATAGTGGAAAGTAAGTGAACCTCCCCTTTAATCCAGTGGAAGACACTACATCTACCTTCCAAGGCCAGTCACTGTACAAGCATCCTTGAAGAAATAATTTAAAAAATATATATAATGCCTTTCTTCACAAGAAGTCCAGACACATGAGAGTACCAGGCAAAACTGTCTACCAACAGACTGACTTTGCAGCTTACGGCTGATCTCTTCACTGTGACTAGCTTCCCACTGCCTGGGAAATGAATTATCAATGTACTGTCTCCTGGAATATTTTTGACTTGAGGTCTTTATGTTTAATCAAGGGACTAGAACAAAATGTGTCCCATGATTTTAAATAATATGAACTCTAAGAAGTCAAGCCAATAAAGAACCAATAATTCTGATATTCACTTCCTGAATGCAAAAAACAAAATGGAGGAAACAAAAGACCTTAGCCAAGATCCGCGCTATCTTGAGAGGGGGAAAAAAAATCCTATTCAACAATAGCCAAATACACAAAATGCCCTGCTTCCAGAACCAGGGATTTTTTTTTTCTTCCAGAACAGCAAGTTATATAATGTATACCAGTCAGATCTCAGAGCAAACCTCTGTTTCTTGGTCCAAAAAATGAGTTGAAAAGGGAGAATACCCTACCCAATTTTGTTTGGAAATTAAGTAAAAGAGGTGAATTCTTATTTTGTCCCAAACTGAGAGAAAGAGAGAGAGAGACAGAAAGAGACACAAAGTAGCAGAGAGACAGAAAGACAGAGACAGAAACAGAGACAGAGACCAAAGAGTGTGAAATCTTGGGAAAAAACATGCAAGGGCTTTATGCAAAGATATGCCTGGGTTCCAGTCATAGCTCTGTCCCTTACTAGCCATATGCCTTTTATAAACTGAGCATCTCTGAGCCTCAGTTTTCTTACTTCTTAAATACAGTGCAGTCAATAAATTAGAAATAGTTTATATGAAATACACAGCCATACTTGGTATTCAATCAGAGTTAGCTATTCATTACAGAGAGTTGATAATATATCACTGGGGGAAAAAGTCTGGTGAAGGAACTGAGATTTATCCCCATGAGGGATAGATAAGTCATGGAAGTGGATGAACTCTCCAAAGAAGAGAATATAAATGAGTCAGCACTGCCAGATGCCAGAGATTAAAGAAGGACATAAGAGGCAGTCCGTGATATTGGCTGTCCCCAGTGAACTCACCCTTGGTAGTCCTCTTCCTTTGAATCAGGGATGGGTCAGTTTCTTGCTTCAAGCGGTAGAATGTGGCAAAAGTGACGCTATTCCAGTTCTGGGCCTGACATAAAAGCTACTGGAAGCTTCTGCTTTTGTGCTTGTGGACACCCTGGGCAGGAGTCCTGCGGGAGAGAATATGAAGAGAGCATATAGAGAAGGCATGTGGAGAGGCAGAGGTCCTGGAATGAGAGAGAGACAGACAGACAGAGACAGAGACAGAGAGGCACGTAGTCATCCTGTATCTCAGCTGAGCCCAACCTTCCAGGAGCTAGACCTATGAGCAAAACATTTTGGATGTTCCACAATCTGGCTGAAACAGCATGAGAGGTTTCAAGTGAGACCAGCAAAAGAACTGTCCAGCTAAGTTCTACTCATCCACAAAACTGTGAGAAATATTAAAGTAATTGGTTTTTAAGCCACTAAGTTTTGAAGTGGTTGGTTACAGAGCAACAAATAACCAAAATAGACATTAAAATGTTATATTAAATTTGTCTGTAGTTCATCTGGCCTCAGTGTTCTTCTGCAGCAAGGGACATTTTTTAGGAGCACAATATCCCTGTCCACATTATTCTCACAAATAAATGATATGTTAGCATCCTCAATTTCCCCAACATGGATCTGTGATTTGCAATTCATCTAAACCATGTTTAAATGTATTTATATCTTTCATATGCATAACTTTAGGGCATAAACATGACATACATTTACAATCTATCATGTCAATTGTCCATCCTACAAATTTTTCTCAAAGAAATTATTTTAAATGCCAAGGAATAATTCCATTTTGTCTTTTAAGCCAACATTCTCCTAAGTAAAACAAGGGAGAGAGATTGAAGGAAAATTAGATAATGTATCTATAACATTTCACTAAAATATCTCATGATTTATACATCTGAATTTAACTCAATTCCTTATTGATCTTCTCAAAGTCACATAATAATATCCATGATGAACGGGGGTTTGCCTAGTCTTTGATGAAATTCTCAATGTGTTTATTTAGCATGCTGTTATTGGTAAATTCCATCTAAAATTATTTTAAGACATATACATTTAATCAGTTCTTAATCCTTTTGCCCTAATTTCAGGGAAGGGAAGCCTCTTCTCATTTACAAGCATCCATGGTGTTTCAGGGATGTAGGTTTCTATTCTGATTTGTCTCTTTTTTTTTAAACTGCTACAAATATGTGGCTGGAGATTGGGAGGACCAGTGTAGAATGAGGGAAGAAAAGGTTAGAAAAGATGAGGATACTATGTGCAGTTAATTTTGTCCTGAGCTCTACTG
The DNA here is from genome assembly GCF_002201575.2 of Neomonachus schauinslandi. NCBI lineage: Eukaryota > Metazoa > Chordata > Mammalia > Carnivora > Phocidae > Neomonachus > Neomonachus schauinslandi. Next base: position 96,004,417 of record NC_058419.1, on the reverse strand, counting down.
AAAATGGCCTAGGCTGAGAAGTTAGGGCAGTGTGGGGCAGTTAAACACAAAAGCTGGAACTTCCATGATCCAGATACACGTATGAACCAAACAAAGGATGAAGGAAGAGGCCAGAAATCTGGTAGACAGTCATGCAGTGGGTGCATATGTGATGTTAAGGTGCATATGTGATGTCAAGGAAGAAGGCAAGCAGTGATTCAAGGTCCAAACTCATTCGTTCAGGTGTCAATGGGCAAGTGTACCAAAGAATAAGAAGGACATCAGGTCACTGGTGGAGACAGTCAGGAGGTTCATGGAAACTGATGTGGAGAACAAAGGCAAAAGGAAATGTGGATAAAATTAAATTTCCTTATAACCTGCAGCCCACTGACGAATACTTGAGGCAGGCAGAGTATGACACTCTTCCAGGAACTCCCAACTGTCTTAATGTTAATGCCTTGCTAGAGTTAAAAACAACCTTAGCTTGACAATAGCTAGGTTTCCAGGATCCCCTAAGTCTTCTTTAGCATATGAAAAATCCTTTTGGAAACTTTCTTTGTCTTTACCTCCCCCAACTCCAAAATACATAATTGACTGCTCCTCACAACCCCAGGACAGCTCCTTCTGCCCCCTGGGTCCTGTCCCTGTTAAAACCACACCTTATGCACCGAAAATGTCTCAAGAATTCTTTCCTGACGGTTTGCTCTGGACCCACATCAAATCACATCAGAGACCAAAAGAGTTAATAAAATAAAATGAAATAAAGTTAACTAGGGAAGATCAAGCAAGGAGAGATGGCTCCCCTCCCAAACTTCCTGACTCTCACCCTGTTCTCTTCTGTTAGTTGTGGGCCCGAGAACAATTCCCATTTTTGACCGACTCACTTTATAAAGGGTGTGAGGTCTGACTTGGATTTTCACATACCTTGTTCAGCTTTCATTGTACTAGACAGTGAGAATTGGAATGCACTATCAAATACTCATTTTTAAAAGCAATAGAGAACACTGCTGGGGGACAAAGCCGTGTCATGGAGGCACTTGGTCTCCCTGCTCAGCCTCAGCATAAGAAATCTTTTGTTCTTCCCAAAACCAGGATAAATGGTGTGTTGTAGTGGAGAGAATTTTCTTTTAAATCGTACTTTATATTCTATCCAAAGAGGAAATTAAATCACAACAGAAAGGTATCACACCATCAGCTAGAGGTGCGATCTAAAATTAGGTCTCAAGACTTGCTCCTTTTAATAAGTGAGAAAAACTACATTTTCACCAGCTGTTACAGTCTCAGTGACCGAGGCATGACAAATGTGGGAGGGAAGGTCATTTCTCAGTCTTTAACACATGGCTTGGCCAAAAGGCTGGACTCCTCCAAGAAGATGCACATATGGAGGAAGCGACTGTGCATATCACATGTCATATGTTGAAGTGTGCTTTGACTGAATTTAGATGATCACCATGACAACTGTGAGCCAAGGAGAATTTTTGGTAGTGGGGGTACAGAAATCATTACACACCACAAGAATGGGGTCCTGTTGTTCATGTGGCCAAGTGCACCTAAAGCAACTCGACTTCATTTATTCCCACTATGAAGCCTTTTTTTAATCTCCGTCTAACAATAAATGTCACAAGCAAAGAGCTTAATGGCAGTTACTACACAAATGTCTTTGCAGATCATCTTCCCTTATTCTTTTCCCAGCTTCAGACAAACATGTCATGCGTGGCTGTGCAGAAGTCAGCATAATTAAGAAAAACACATAACTTACTAGGGCAAAACCATTTTGCAACTCTGCCTTCAAAGGTGTTTTTGTCCACCACTTTGTCATTTACTTCTTGGTAAGGAATGCTTTGAATATGACATTTCAGAGTGGCTGGCTTGCTTGACAAAAGATAAATGCTAAGAGAGTTTAGTCACTTGCTGATCAAGCTGCAGGAAAGAGAGAAACAGATAGAACAGTATTTGGTGATGTTGAGGCTCCTAATGATTTCATTAAAAGCTCTTGGGCTCATCTTCAGAAGTAAAAATCCATACACAAAATACACCTAATAGGATTTAATTCTGAATGTTATATATCAAATTCCCACACACTGGTGAATCACTATCATTTTCCTCCTAGAATGATACTGATAATGGGATTCCCAAAGCTCTGAATGCCATGCTGCTATAAGTTACATAGATACTACATGTACTTTTGTGATTTTTCAATAAAGGATACTGCACAAGCTCCTCCGAGTTACTCTTGGTTAAGCCCCAGTCTCAGCTGAGTGGAACAATAACTAGACATACCGTTTGATGAATGGATTCCACATGATTCCAGCAATTTCCATCTTCTGTTCCTCGTGTACCAGCCCCTGCTCTTTGCTATGGAATGGACTATGGAATTACATATTCTGAGATATATATATATATATATATATATGTCAACCCTACACTACTGTCTTATGTTTATGCCAGAGAAGAAGTTTTGTACTCTAAGTATTGAAGGAGGGATCGCAGTCAGGGTAATGTCCCAAATGAGATGCTGAGAATCTCTGGAAGGGAGACTGGATGGGGGGCTAGAGTTGAGGCTTAGAACAGGAGATGACAGAGAATTGGAACAGGGGCCAAAATGGAGCCTTTATGGACTCTCTAATCAGTTGACTACCGGGGGAGTGATGAGGTTAGTCAGAAGGATATTTAAGCATGGAGACTGGAGCCAACTAAGGACTCACATGCCCAGACCGAAGGACAAGACAGTTCAGAGGTATACTGGCTGGGTCTAGTAGTCAGAATCCCTTTAAGCAAAAGCCAAAATCAAATGGTTGCAGCCCACACAGAAAGCACCTCTACGTTCCAGTAACTGCAAAGGCTGAAGAACACCTCACTATATTGGACTGACAGGTTATTATGAAGATAGGACCATTATTATGAAAGGACTGGATTATTGGCAGGATGCTGCCCCTTAGGATGAAAAAGCCTAGAAAGATACAGTATCCTCTTAAATTAGTTATTCAAATAATATGAGACAGCTACAGTTACATACCCATTCTGTGAATTGCAAAATTCTTAGTGCTCTTTGCTGTTATGAATTACACATTTTAAGCAGCTCTCTGTGATGAACTTTAGTGGCAATTACAAGGAATGAGATTCACTGACAATCAGTTGATTATGAAACCACGAATCCCCACTGTTGCTTCAGTATTACCTATATGATTATATTACCTTTATTACTGACAACACCCATGGCACTCATTGGCCAGGCCATGATTGATCTTTCTTATTCCCCATTGTTGCTCATGGTGCTATCTTCTGGACTTGAAATATCAAAGTGACTTTACATGTTTCCATCTCCAAAATCTAACTGCACATTATATCTAGATAAAACCTTTTAGTGTGAACTCCCGGGCCCTTCATGATGCGACATCAGCCTCCCCTCACGGTAATTATCATCATTATCATCATCATTGCTAACGGTTACTTAGCATTTATTATGCACCAGACTCCTTTACATATCTTTATTCATCATAACAATGCTATAAGGTAGGCTACATTATTGTCCTTAGCTTACCAATAGGGTCTTAGTGACATTAATAACCTTTCCCCAGACTGCACAGACAGCGTATAGGGGAGCTGCGAGCTTTGAAACCTAGAGGTCTTACTGGAAATGCATCAAAAACACAAGAATAACCTTTATAATACACTTATATACCTAGCCAATTTTTTTAAAACAACAGGAACTAAGGAGGGTCACAGAAAATCTTAAAAATAAAATGAAAATATGCATAAATCAGAATATTCTAATATAGAATAATCTTGCACAAAGATGGAAGGAAGACAGACAAAGAAAAGACTTGTCAGGGACTGTGGTAGCAAAAAGTTGTTTTTTGGTGTAGGTAGTTCCAACTAAAATTCTATGAATCTCAGTGGTTTCTGCCCTGTTTTTGAAATAATAGATTTATTTTGGACCTCATTTCCCTATATGGCATCTAGACAAATTCTCTTCATCAGTTGATAATAGATACGCCTGAGGGCTCCTACCCTCGTATCCTCTCCTCTTCTAGTCTTTCCTTTTAGGAACCCAGCCTGGATCTTTCACTTGACCTTCTCTTGGGGTTGATTCCCTGAATGCACACATGCAGGGCACCTCTCATCCTTACTTTCTAGGAATCTAGGTTAGGATCCCCCCTTTGGCCTTTTCTCGAGCTTTCTTCCAAAGAGAACACATGTAGGCATCTTCCTACCCCCAAATTTTAGGAATTCTGCAGTGGATGTCCTTCCTCCATGCCTTTTCTAATCTGTGATTCCTTGACTGCAGATAAGCTGGCCCCTTCCTATACACTCACTACTCTTAGGATATCAGCATAGGGTTCCCTTTCACTTGGTCTTCTCTGGGGCCAGTTCCTTGAGTGTACACATGCAGGCCCATTCAATCACCTTTCTCTTATGAATCCTGCATAAGACTTCCTTTCACTTGGCCCTCACTTGGGTGATTGAATTACTATGCCCTATCTCCATGGCATGGAGGAGAGAACTTGGAATACAATCAGTGCTTTCTTGTTTCATAGTAAACTAAAATTGTTTACATAATCTTGGTGGCTTTTTGCATAGGAAGGAGGCCCCATGTCTTTTTTGTTCAAGCATTCCTGAGATTTGTTTGGATATGGGATAAAACTTATTTTCCTTCTTAAAAGCAACCTTTCTACCCATGAGGGCCTGGAGCTCAGGCAGTAGGGAGCAATTCTCTGTTATTTTAATGTAGCACCCACTGACATCTCATTCTGAAAATTTGAGATCTGATCTGGATCTCCCTCGCTTGGTTAAGAACCCACCTAGTTCCTCTCCTTGCCTTAAGAATACTTCCAAAATTCAGTGCAGGATGTCCAGAACTCAAATTCTGGAACCCCATTTCCAGTTCTACATGATCTACAAGGTCTACTAATGTCAACAGTCTCAAGAGGTCAGAGACAAGGAATGATTCATTATAATAAACAGCACCGTCTCTTGAACATCTATCAAGTTATAAGCAGTTTGCTGAGTTTTGAGAGGTTTGATTCTATGGAAATAGAGTTCCTTATCCCCCAAAGTCAAAGATTTACAACCTGGTCTATATGACACAATTTGCAACCTCAGGCCTGTGCCTCAGAGTTGGAGGACCTCCTGCAAAAAAGGCTCTTCTTCAGTCACATTGAGCACAAATGGAATATCCTGTCATTGCCACGGTAAAATACACATAGGACGCTCCGGGAAAAGGGAAAGCAAGATACACAAATAAAAACTGACCTTGGCCAAGTTTATTCCAGGAGATCACTGGCTCACCATCCTTCTGCCATGTGGTCGTGGAAGCCTGTGAGACAAAACAAGAAGGTCTGGCATGAAACAATGCCTCTCATGTGCAGGATACAAACCCTGCTGTTTGTGAACTCAAGCCTTCTGGATTCGGGGCCTTTTTACCTTGTGTTCCCCTCTCGTTGAAATGGCAATTTTCAAGCAAATGGATAGTTTGTTTCAACAAGAAATGGGATCATTACTTTGCTAGCTGGTGACAATGAGCGAGGTCAGTTTCTCTGTGAGTAAGTCAGCCCTGCCGACGACCATGTGCTGCTTCGGAGGACTTGGGAGTTATGAGGGAGTCACGGCCCTGCCAAGCAGACGAGTAAACTGTAGAAGTGCATTGCAACGTCAGTCTGGGGATAAAATCGGGGTATATTCTGTGACAATCAATTTCCTTCTCCACATAGCAGGCAGCATTATTTTTTTTTTTTCTAATTTTAACTGTAAAAGAAAAAGCCCTCTTCACATGCTAGGGGTGCAACTAAGGTCACAATGGGGTTTTAATCATCAATCCAGCATTTCTGTGAGGTCCCATAGAAGCACTGCAAGACTATCCACCCCTCCTCCCATAGGCTCATCACCAGAGATCACTTTCTGGAATATTGTATTATATGGGGACTACCTCACGGTTGGAGTTGAAACCCAGCTAGAAGTTAAACAATTCTGCACCCACCCCTGGAAGCAGGTGACAGGTAGCTCACAGTGAAGCCAGAGACTGATGTCCAAGCACAGAAATCCACAGAGACTGTTCCCAAACCTCTATTGCCTTCCAAGGTGACTCACCATAAGCATAACCCAGAGAGCCAGATTTGACTCCACATGACCCCTACCTCACAATGTCACTGTTAAACACCAGGAGGTTTCAACAGTCCTTGTCATTCCTGCGTACTGATACAGTAATACCTTTGCAGGTGCAGGTTTTCTTTCGGTTCCTGTTGTCATCTGGGGGTTGAGAAGTGAGGAGGGGATGAGAGAGTGGAGATAAAATGCTCTCTCTGCTCCCATTGTCACAGTCAGCTGTGGCTGCCACATACCATCATAGGTCATTGTAAACTATGTTAGAAACGACATTACAACCTCATCTTTTACCGTTAATATGCAGCCATTAATCTCCAAGCCATCCCATAGTGTTCAAGTTACTTACTCACGGGAGGATTCCAGGTTCATCCTGTGATGCTTATAACCCCATGCATCACAGACAATGGATGGTTGTTTACCAAACCCATTTCCTTTTATTCATATGCACCCTGTTTGACCTGCCTTGCAGCAAATGGGGTCATGTGGATGGAAGTGATGGCCATGTGGATGGACACCACTTCCATGTTCAACCTAACAAAGTATCTCTTAAACTATCCTCCACTTTCCTATGGCAGACAGAAGAAAAATATCCAGCAAGAGAACCTACGGTCCTATGAGGTAGTAGTGCTAGAAGGACGAGTCTGGTCTCGACACCCTTCCATGGAAGGCCACCCACCAAACAACTGAAAGAGCCAGCACTAGATTTGTGTTATATCAAGCCATTAAGATCTGGGGACTGGTCACTACAATGGTTAACATTCCTGGTCTAATACATCCTTGTAGTTTAAGGCCTGATTTAGGCTTTAGTTGCACTCTGAATTCCTTCCTACTGCTCTCTGACCAGTTTTCATTTATTAAAGGTTTTCTAAGAATGTGGGACCCCAAATGGGAAATGGGAAAGAAGCCAGATCCTATGCAAATCTTTTCTCAGAAGAATATTTGGCCCCTTTGCTAATTTGCCTGCTGGATCTTCCATGAACAAACGGCCTCTTCCTTCAAAAAATATGGGAATTAGAATCCACACAACCTATGTGGCTGAATACATTATCAATTACTTAGCAGAAATAAAGGAAATTATCTCTGAAAGACTGCACTTTAAAGTCCAAAAATCACACCAATTAAATTTACGCAATATATACGACCATAATAACACACACACACACACACCTAGAAAGCACCATAAATGGTGATAAAAACATTAAACTACAGTATCAGAGGGGCGCCTGGGTGGCTCAGTCGGTTAAACGGCTGCTTTCAGCTCAGGTCATGATCCCAGGGTCCTGGGATCGAGCCCCGCATCGGGGGATCGAGCCCCGCATCGGGCTCCCTGCTCAGCAGGAAGTCTGCTTCTCCCTCTCCCACTCCCCCTGCTTGTGTTCCTGCTCTCGCTATCTCTGTGTCAAATAAATCAACAAAATCTTTAAAAATAAATAAACTACAGTATCAGACCCACAAATATTGCAGATCCTAGAATTATCAGACACATATTCAATATGATTACAGAAATAGCATGACTATGACAAATTAATATTATCAAATATTACATATTAACATTATTGTTTAGCAAATATTTATCACCCACCCCTATATGTGAATGTATATGAGGATGTTTGTTGTGTCTGAGCTAGGCAACTGGAATATGACTGAGAATGTTTACTCGGTCCTCCTTGAGAAGAGTACTTCCATATCTCCACCCCATTCATGCTGGACTTGGTCATATAGCTTGCTTTGGCCAATAGAAAATGGGTAGAAGTGACAATCTGCCAGTTCCAAACCTATGTCAGATGAGGCAATGAGTGTTTCCATCAAGCCTTTGGGGAAATACCATGAGAATACGTATTAGGTAGCCATTTCCCCGTCTACCTCTGTCTAAAAATGAGACACGTTGGAAGACCTGAATTTGACACAGAACCTGTAGCAGAGCTTTTTCAAATCACACAATAGCACTATATTGACTGGTAATTGTATTATTCACTTCATTATTCTTTAAATGTGCCTATTTGAGTTTATACGTGCAAGGTGTAATGATGATGATGATGATAAAAGCACACATTCTTATATGTTTCAACAGCAAAGTTATTCATATTCTTTCATTGATGCAAAAAAACTGAGGCATTTTATGCTGACCAGCTTGAGAAATCAGTGTACAGAGGAATACTCTATCTCTGTGTGCTAGACCCCTTCTAGGAAAGGATGAAAGTGACAATGACCACGTCAGCACAAAGCTCTGAGTTTACGAGTGAAAGTCATCTATCCCTTTGGCGAGACTATTTTAGCTAGCTATGGTTTTAGAATGCTCATTTCAAGAACAATGTAAATAAGGTGTTTGGGGCACTCTTGGGTTAGAGTTCTAAGAATGAAAAAAATTAGTATATTTCCAATGCTTGCCTAAAGTAAACAGAATGTATGTGTATGTGTAAGTTCCTATGTGTCTGTGAATGTGCGTGTGGACCTCCGTTTCTCTGAACTCGGCTGCTGGAATATGGCTGACACTGTTGACTGGCTCCTCCCTGAAACAGTTTCAGCTGAGTCTTGTTAGAAGCTGAAAAATCAGGTTTACACTCTGAAAATAAATATTCTTCTGGAACACTTTCAGGAAAAGGAGGATATTTGATGACCCAATTTTTGCCAACACAGCATTGCTGGGGAGTGACTTTTCCCTGCAAGTGCAAGTCAGCCAAACCCTAATTGCACTGCACCATTCACACTGAAGGCCCTTGGGTGGCTGGTTCTCATTTCTTCTCATACCAATCCTCATACCAGACTCCAAATTAGAAAAGGTTATCTTTCTCTACTTAAAAGCTGATTTTCTTAATTTGATACAAGAACAGTCATGGTTCTAAGGCTGATTTGAAAAATCTAGGAAATAAGTGACAAACTAACTGCATTTATTCTCCAGGTCTCTGACCACACAGTGCATATATTGACCTTTGTACCTGGCATCAACATGTTTGCCTTACCATCGCCTGTCTTCTGAGTGTACACAAAGGTAAGCTTCGCAACTGTCAACGGGTTTTTATAATCACAAGCACAAATTGCAAAGCGAAACTTAACTCCTCAAGAACAAAACTTAATGAGAATTGTGTGATTAAAACTAGCTTATAGAGGGGTACCTGGATGGCTCAGTCAGTTGAGCATCTGACTCTCGGTTTTGGCTCAGGTCATGATCTCAGGGTCATGGGACGGAGCCTGTCTCCAGCTCCACGCTCAGTGGGGGAGTCTGCTTGAGAGATTCTCTCTCTCCCTCTCCCTCCCCTCCAGCCCTCCCCGGACTCATGCATGCTCTCTCTCTCTCAAATAAATAAAATCGTTTAAAAAAAAAAACTACTTTATAGGATAATCAGCAGGAAATCTGTAATTGATATATACATGGCATAACCTTAGAGAACTAAATCACTTGTGATTTTTTAAAATTAAGCATCAATTTGAACATAATTCAGTTTTTATAATTTAACTTTATTGTAAAATAAACAAAATTTATCATTTTAACCATTTTTAAGTGTACACTTCAAAGGCATTATGTACATTCACATTGTTGTACAACCACTACCACTATCCATCTCCAGAACTTTTTCATCTTTCCAAACTGAAACTCTGTATCCAAAATAATTCCACATTCAGCCCTCCCCACAGACTTTGGCAACCAGGGTTCTACCTTCTATTTCTGAATTCCATTACTTTAGGTATCTTTTATAAGTGAAATGATACAATCTTTGCATTTTCGTGACGTCTTCAAGATTCATTCTTCTATGTTATAGCATGTATCAGAATTTCATTTCATTTTGGGGCTAAATAATATTCCACTGTGTGTATAAACCACATTTTGTTCATCCATTCATCTGCTGACATGAACATAGGTATACAAATACTGTTTGAATCCCTGCTTTCAATTCTTTGGGGTATATACCCAGAAGTGAAACTACTGGATCATATGGTAATTTTATGTTTCATTTTTCCAGGGACTGCCAAACTACTTTCCACAGTGGCTACACAATTTTACATCCCCAACAACAATGCATCAGGATTCCAATTTCTCTGCATTCTCACCAATATTTGTTATTTTCTTTCATGCCAAATCCATTGTCTTGAAGCTTTCCCCTTAATTTTTCCTATAAAAATATTATAGTTTCAGCTCTTATGTTTAGGTCTTTTATACATTTTGAGTTCATTTTTGCATATGGTACAAAGTAAGGGTCCAACTTCATTCTTTTGCATGTGAGTGTCCAGTTTTCCCAACACTATTTGTTGAAGACTCTCCTTTTCCTGTTGAATGGTCTTCAATCCTTAAGGAAAATCATTTGACCATAGATGCAAAAGTTTATTTCTAAGCTCTCTATTCAATTTCACTGGTCTATATGTCTGCCTTTATGGCAGTACCACATGGTTTTAATTACATTAGCCTTGTAGTAAGTTTAGAAAACAGCACATTTGAGTCCTCCGACTTTCTTATTTTTAAAAGTTGTTCTGGCTATTCTGTGCCCCTGAGGTTCCATACCAATTTTAAAATAGATTCTTCTATTTCTTCAAAAAAATGTCATTGCATTTTTGACAGAGATTACATTGAATCTATAGATCACTTTTGTAATATTAACATCTTAACAATACTAATTTTTCCAATCCATAAACACAGACTATCTTTCCATTTATTTATGTCTTCTTTATTTTTACTTTTTTTTTTTTTTTTTGGTTTTTAGTGTATAAGTCTTTTGCGTCCTTGTATAAATTTATTCCTAGGCATTTTCTTTTTAATGCTATTATAAATGGAATTTTTTCTTAATTTCCTTTTTATATGGTTCATTGTAAGTGTAGAGAAACACAATTCTTTTTTTTTTTTTTACGATTTTATTTATTTGACAGAGAGAGCGAGAGCAGGAACACAAGCAGGGAGAGTCGGAGAAGGAGAAGCAGGCTTCCTGCCAAGCAGGGAGCCCGATGTGGGACTCGATCCTAGGACCCTGGGATCATGACCTGAGCCGAAGGCAGACGCTTAACGACTGAGCCACCCAGGCGCCCTAGAGAAACACAATTCTTGTGTGTCGATTTTGTATCCTGAAACTCTACTAAATTCATTTAATAGTTCTAATAAGCGTGTGTGTATGCATGTGCATGTGTGTGTGTGTGTAGCCATTAGAGTTTTCTATGTATAAGATCATGTCATCTATGAACAGAGATAATTTTACCTCTTCCTATCCCATTTTAATGTCTTTTATTTCTTTTTCTTCCCTAATGGCTGTGGCTAGAACTTCCAATATTATTTTGAATAGAAGTGGCAAAAGCAGGTCATAATACAGTTTTTAACACAGACCAAGATCTATTTTCACTGAAGAGTAAATCTATAGTCCCAGTTTACATCAACTGTCACTGATTGATGACAAAGAAAATAATTTGGGAATATTTACCTTACTTCCAGTAATTAGAAGTTGGGAGACCAACAGTAATTAAATTGGATGGGTGGGATGGAGAAAGGGTCAGAAAACAAACAGTAGAAATTAGAACAAAAGCTAAGAGGTCAGTAGCAATGGCAGCTCCAAATTTTGTGGGATCTAAAGTTTATACAATTTGGGAGTGTTCCTTTAAGGAAAAAATACAAAATTTTGAATACAAAGTTAAACAAGAAGTTGAATATTTATTTAAAAGGAAAAGAAATGACAACAAATGTATGTAGTCTTGGAACTTCTGGTCCCCTTCTCTGAGAAACTTTAAGGAATTTGTCAGCAATGATTAGTTAGACAGGTTTCCTGACTGCAATCTGGCTTCCTCTCCCAATCAAGCACACTCCACAACTCCCAGAAACTCCTAGCGTTCCAAGGAGCCCATTCAACTGAGGGGCTCTGGTGATGCTAAAGCATTATTTGATTCCTGAGAAGCCCACCATCTGATCAGTAGAATGTCTAAATATGTATCTGTTTCCCAGGTATTAGCCCTGAGGAGTAGGACTTGAAAAAGTTACATTGCATCATTTTGTACAGCTGCTCTAGGACTAAAACTTGAAACACCTGTACTGCATCTGTATTTGATTTTTTTTGCTTGAAATGGACATAATCTGCAGCCTTATTATAACATCAGGCAATAAAAAGCATGATTTATTCAACCAATTTGTCTTGAAAATTCTTATCGAGGAAGCTTGATTATTGAACATTCTAGAAGGATTTGCTGACCACTCTGATGCATCCATAATATAATCTCCAGAAACATACAACTCAAGATTGTGACAAATTTTCACTGTTCTTAAAAGCTCTGTGTGTGTGTGTCTGTATGTGTGTAAAACTCTTGCTAAGGACTCTGATTTTAAGTTTCTTAAAAATACCAGAAATTCTGCATTTGTGTTTTCACAACCTCAGTAATGTGATCTACTCAGTAATAATAAGGACAGAAAACACTGATAATGCGGTAACTGGGTGCCAAGCCATATTCTTATATTTACCTACTTGATTCTCACAATGACCCTGTGGGGAAAATTCTATTATTATTTCCATTTTATATATGAGAAAGCCAAGGCACAGAAAGGATTATTAACTTTCCCCGGGTAACAAATCTAATAAGGTGTGTGTTAACTCTAGAGACTGTGTGCCTAACAGCAACATTTTACTACCTCACCACACTTCACCAACTACTGATGAAATAGGTGGTAACTTATTTGTGATGTGGGGGTCCTCGGCTAGAAGTGGCTATTCTTTCACCCCAGTGGAAGACCAATTATTTCACATTCTATCTTGGGAGTCATAAGAGCATGTGGCTGGAAGTGTATTTGCTTTTCGACTTCTTGCTAATCTGTTTTCTAGGAAATCTTCTGCAGCTTGTGTACTAACACTCAACTCTGTCTTAGTTTCATTTTGCTTTCCCAGTTAGAGTTTGGGCTTCATGAGGTCAGGAACAGTGGGGTTTTTTTTTGCATTTCTTCTGAATCTCCCAGAATCATGGCATGGCGTTAGACTCATAGGAAAGTAAGGACAAACATTGATTTATTCACTGATATTTTTCTAATAACAAGCCACTGCTAAAAGTCACTTATCGGTAATTTGCATTTAAAAATCACATGAACTACGCATTCCTTCAAACAAGATATATGCAGGGTCCATATGTTATAGGGATACAACAAGAACAAAATACAGTCTGCTGCCGTTGAGGGCCTGCTGGTATAATGGAAAGACACAAATCTAAACAAATATTGCAGTGATGTGTTATAGAGATATTGTTAAGATTCATTAAATATGAGTGAATTAGCTTCAGTGAGGATGGAGTATTCAAATTCTACTCTTGATAAGAGATTTCTGACCCATACACTATTAGAACTGAAATAAACTTTGGGGGATTATTTTTGTCTAATCCCTTATGTATTTTTTTAAGATTTATTTATTTTAGAGGGGGGTGGGCAGAGGGAGGAGGAGAGGAAGAATCCCAAGCAGACTCCCTGATGAGCGTCAAGCCCCACTCAGAGCTGGATCTCATAACCCTGAGATCATGAACGGAGCTGAAATCAAGAGTCAGACACTCGGGGCACCTGCATGGCTCAGTCGGTTAAGCATCTGACTCTTGATTTCGGCTCAGCTCATGATCTCAGGGTCATGGGATCAAGCCCCAAGTCGGGCTTCAAGCTCAGCACGGAGTCTGCTTGTCCCTCTCCCCCTGCTCCTCCCCCCCACCACTCACTCGCTCAAGTTCTCTCTCTCTCAAATAAATAAATAAATAAAATCTTAAAAAAAAAAAAAAGAGTTGGATGATCCACTGACTGAACCACTCAGGCTCCCTTCCCTCATTTTTTAAAGATTTTATTTCTAAGTAATCTCTACACCCAACATGGGGCTCAAACTGACAACCCCGAGATCAAGAGCTGCATGTTCTACTGACTGAGCCAACCAGGTGCTCCTAATCCCGCATTTTATAGGTAAGAAACTGGAGTGATAGGATGTTGAGTGGGATTTTCCCTGTTAGTCTAGGCTGGGCTGTTAGGAAAAACAGCTGATAATGAAAGCCCCTGCAAATCTACTTAAAAAGGGCCTTTATATGAGCCATCTCCTTGAAGGAATTTAGAGGCAAGAGAATGAGCTCTACTGCCATCATAAACCTTCCCATCCCAGAACTGGCAGAGATCCAGAGACGAGAAGGACAGTCACGCCTGACAGCTTTTGAAGCATGCAGGGTGCTCAAAGAAAGGCTCCTTCCTTCCCTTTATAATTTTCTTTTCCTAAATCCAAATGTTGACCCAAATGATGGGTTTAAGAGAATCAATCATAAATTTTGGCCAAGTCTGTAAGAAGAGGAGAATGAGATCTTATTTCCTATTCCCTCATCTGGATATCCTGTTTCAACAACCAAAGGGAAATCATTAAAATAGTTTGTTAGGAGTTCTTTGGAGGCTGGTGGCATAGGAAATAGGAAAGATTGATGTCAATTTGTGATCTGGAGATTTTGAAGAACAGAGTTCCACTGCAGTGGTCAAAGCCACCACGACTTCAAGAAGGCACAATGTCATAAGGCTGGAAAAAATATAGAGACAACTTTAGCCTATCCCAGTTTTCCATAGTCCTTGGAGTAGAGAATAACAGCAGTTCCCACTGGGAAGGAGCTCTAGGGTTTCTCAAGCCACTGACTGGCCAAACGTTGGAACACTCAACCCAGAGAAGAGACTGGGAGTATGGAGTATTAGCAGATAGTCAGAAGGAGATACTACATTCCTTCTCTGTAGGGGTCCTCAGTGATGGAGTGATCCTGGGTAAAGCTGATCCTCGCCTGAGTATCACCCACACCACGTACATACCAGTACAACATACAGAATTAGACCAAATTAAGGTAAGAAATGGGGCACCAAATGGCAACAGTCGTATACAAGTATTGCTATATTCCTCTCATCCCTGTTCCCAAACCTAGAGGACCTACATCTGTAAGTGAGAGACAGAATATCCCAGACCCTGACACCACCAACACACACACACACAAAGTGCTATACTGAGGGGGAAAAGGTATGAGGAGTCCTCTTTAGACACAAACCCAGCATTAACTATAAGAGCCATAATAAACAAATGTGATGTTAGAGTTTTAAACAGGACTAGACAAAATTTTAATATCCGTAAATAAAGGATTTGCCCAGTATCTTATTAAGGGATCAGAAAAGGGAGACTTTGAAATTTCATGGTTGAAAACAGTTAAAATACAGACCATTTCACATTTAAAATTTAAATAGTTCACAGGTGCATATTGAGGACAGGGGTAGGGGGTTGGAGAACATTTCACCTTGACAGGGAAAACTATTTTTTTACTGACATTGTTTAAAATTACTGGGCCCTGGGGCACCTGGGTGGCTCAGTCGGCTCAGGTCATGAACCTGGGATCCTGGGATCGAGCCCCAGGTGGGGCTCCCTTCTCAGTGGGGAGTCTGCTTCTCCCTCTCCTTCTGCCCCTCACTTGTGCTTGCTCTCTTTCTCTCTCAAATAAATAAATAAATACCTTTAAAATTAAATTAAATTAAATTACTGGGCCCATACTACCAATAAAAAATATACAAACTTTGAGCTGATTTTATTTTTTTACCTTCTCCAGAGACAGTGCTCCTTGACTGCTTGCACTCGGGGAACTCTACTAAACCTCCCTTGTTAGAGGACGCCAGTTGAGACTCCCTCCAAAAGGCATTTACACTGGCTTAGTGACCTGTCCAAAGAAACAAAACGTTTCCTAGGGAAGGAAAATTTATTAGGGATGGAGAATTTTGCAGACATTCTACAATCTCTGACCCTGATTTAAATCATTTCTATTTTTCTTGATATTAGTTACAGGTGTAGGCAGACACCGTGGGTCACTGGGGTCCTTTGGCAAGCTGACACAGAGAGTTATGAGCACAAGATGATTCTTGAGGAATAATGCTGGAGAAAGGTAAACGCAGGGCGGCGGGGGAGAGCAAGACTGAGCAGGGAGAACCCCTGTCCATGATGCACATCGGACAAAGTCTCAGCCAGCTCAAGGAGCTGGGGAACAAGGACTGATTGTTCGACTTTCCTTGTGTTGGTCAGGAGTGGCCAGGCCTTGGTAATCCCACTCGGCACAGCCATAGACTAAGGGCTGCTAGAAAGAGCCCGGCATCAGCTAGCATGCTGAGGTGGATCCTGCCGGTGATGCAGCTGGAGGCTGTCAGGCAGCCACACCTCTTGCGGCTTAATGGCACTTTCTTTCTTGACAGATCTAAGCCTGGCACATCCCTGGCTCCCACACCTGATCACACACTAAATTTCTGTGTCCCCAGCTTTTCAATTAATTTTAAAACTGTAATAAGTGTTTTTGTGATGCTTCATTAGATACCCACCAACCACTTCTATACAACCAAATAATGTTTAGCTCCCCAGGAGGTTCAGCTGTTAAGAAGCGTCAATTTAGTAAACATGGAACTGGAGTCATTGTGTGACTTGACTCAATTCTGTGTCACACTTTAGCTTTTTTTTTTTTTGATGGAATGAAGTGCAGATTCTCTGGCAAAGAGGACTATCTTTTATTCATATTTCTATCTTCTCAGCCACCATACACACAAAAAATACAGAACCTGGCAGGGCACCTACTGCCTAGGAGGTTCAGTGTTTAATAGAATGACTGATTAGACAATGTCTTACTTTCTTCTCCTCACTTCATATCCACATAAACAGCCCTGGTGTCACTTGCTATTGCTGGCGGTTGGGACTCTGGTTTTGAAATCAACATATTTGGTCCATTTTCTTCTTTACGAAAGAAGCAGTAAAATCCCCAGTGATAAGAGATAATATGATTCAAACAGTGCTAAGAAGAAATGCTATATAAAAAAAGTTGACTGGAGAACCATTTTCTGGGACCTGCCATTCCAATGATATCTCCAGGAAGGTAGCTTTCTTTCCAGCACACCAGAGAACAAGGATGGGAGCAAGATGTGTTATATCATGAGGGAGCCAAGCATTCGTATGTCAGCACAAATTTAGGAAGGAAGGGAGGAGAGTTATAGAAAATCATCTTTTACACAAACATGACCATTGGGAGGCTCCTCTGTGTAAATTTAATAACGGTTTTCATTTTGTCAGTGGACTGAAGATAATTTTATGATTGTGGGAGACTTACTTCCAGGATTAGGACATCTACATACAATAGTGAGGTCCAGCTGGGAGCTGGGATGAAACAGGAATGTCAGAAACCCTTAGTAGCGCCGAAGGGGGGACCTGTCCTTTGTAAGCTTTGGAGAAGGGAGCAAATGGTCACCGTCAGTCCCTAGCATCCCCTGGTGGCCATTCACAGGGTACGTCTGGCGTGCCATGAGGCTGATATTAAACTTCAATAAGAACCATTACTTCCAAAGGATGTGGCTTCATTTGCAAAGTCATCTTCTGATGGATACTTTTCAGTGCTAGGCGACAGCCATTGACTCCTGACTTCCCAAAGGTACCTGGGGAGAGCTGCAAATGGAGAAGCTAAAACAGAACCACATGGGGGCTTCCTGAAGGCTCTTTGATGCAACTGATTATGATGTTCTGCTGGATAATTTGCTTGTTTCAAGTGCATGATTAATGGAATTATTATTCATAATTAGGAAATGCCCAGAGAGCAAAGAACACAAACTGTTCTGACTAGCTGTCAGTAATTGCCAGGCTCACACTAATAATGCCCAGGAAATGGAAAGGCTCTAGCACTTTCCTTTAATTTTATTTAGGAATGTGATGTCCTAACAGCAATTGAGTGCTGTAGGAAATGTTTATCCTTCAGATTATGTCACCTCGAAGTGCCATTCCTCATGACATCCCTTGCAGAGTACAGAGGAAGCCTGTCAAATAGTATTGCTTAATGAATTAGGGCCTAATAGTAGCCTCTGTAGACAATACCCCGGTTTTCTCTTCCTCCTCATCTCTTCCTGAAATCACATGTGCTGCTGGTTCCTTAAGGAGACACGATACTGGAGGAACAGAATCTGTCAGGTACCAGCTTGACCCCTAATGAAAAGCTTTGTAAGGCTAATCAACTCCATTTTTTAATGAAATGTCCTTTCTTCTTGTAGTGATGGGGAAAAACGTCTTAGCAGCTTCCAACTATAGGAACTGCTCCAGTTTTTATTTTGTTTGTTTGTGGGGTTTTTTGGTCTTCTTTGCCACAACTAATCAAAATACTGCCATGCCCAACAGTGCAGAGTATTGCAAACTGCAATGAGCTATAGAAAGACCCTGGTCAGAGTGAAGGACCATTTGTAGAGGCAGTTGCCGATTTCTCCAGTGGACTATCTTTTGGATAATCAGAAAAGCCTGGGTTCCCCTGGGCAAAGATTTAAAGAAATTAAACAGGTATGAGAAGAAGGCAGACAAGAGGCCTCTAATATATTTCGCAGTTGGTATCTCCTTTTGCGTGCACTCTACGGGATTTTCAAAAGAATGTATGGTGGCCATGTTGGATGCAGGTGTTTGAGTTCTTTGCAGGTCCAGGCTAAAGGACCACTGGTGTGGATCAACTCAAAGCAAGCTAAAAGCAAAAAGCTAAATGTGGCAATTTAGGCTGCAGGAAAAGATATCCGAAACTCTCTACATAGTTCGCATGCCCATGCACACGCGTGCGCACACACACACACCCCTTTGGTTCCGCCTCAGAGTACCTAAAGCTATAGTTGAACTCCACAGTTTTATCACAAAGTGGGTCACCTGTGCTCATGCCAAGCTAAAACACAAAATGGAAAGGGACAAGGGTTAAGGTCACTCATTCCTACCAGGGCTTTGGGCAGAGTAAATTTGTTCCTTCAGTGTGTCTAACCTCTCACTACTCAAAGTATGGCGCATGGTCTAGCATCACCTGGGAGCTGGTTAGAAATGCAGAATCTCAGGCCCCACCCGAGATGCACTGAATTAGAGTATGCATGTTACCAAGATAGCCAGGGGATTTCCATGCACATTGCAGTTTGGAAAGCCCTCGTCTACAGGGCACTTGTTGAAGTTACTTAGAAGGGATCTTCTAAGTAACTCCCTTAGAAGGGATGAAGGTGCATACCGGAGTTCATGAAAAAACAGAATAAATCTATTTAATATCTTATTTAACTTTCTTTCTATAGGAACTTGATTTCTTTTTTAAAACAACTCAATTCCCAAACTTTTGCAAAGATAACATGTTGTACTGTGGGAATGACAAGAAGTGGACTTTTCCATTACTGGGTAATATTTTTACTGAATAATGAGTTATTTTTAGAGCAAATGCTATATTGTCAAGCCCAAAAGTTACATGAAATATTATTATAAACAGTGGGATCCCTTTTCTATCCAGTTGAGGCAGCACACAAATTCATGGGTGCTGCCCACTTTATCTCCTAGGGCTCTGAGAATTCTTTTGATCATAGTAAGGAGAAATGGTTAGCATTCTCTTCTACTTCATTAGAATTTTTACTATGTTCCATATAATTTATCGCCCTAAAATTTATTTATTACCTTAAGTGCTTGTTTTATGTCTAACATACCTCCCACTACTAGAAGAATGTTAACTCTATTAACATTGCCTAAGATCCTTGGCCTATTAGGCACAAATCCCCTTCAACTGTTTTACTCACATTGCTCTAGGTTTATGCTCACAAAGTAAATTAATATACAATTTGTTTTCCAAGATGTCTAGAGAGTGAAAAAGGAATCTGTGGATGGGGTTGAATACATCCCACCTTTGCTTTGTTAGACATGATGGTCTCTGGGGAAACTATCCCCCATTAACATTAACAAATTGGTTTCTCTTTCACATAACAGTCCCATGTTATTTAGTATGAATCCACTGCAAAGTGACTAGTTTTTAGGTGTTGAGTATATTAGTTGCATTCATTTCTCTGCCTGAAAAGCTGAGACCAGATGCTGGAATAACATGACTTAAACACGTGTTAATCCTGAGAGGGTGACCAGTTTGCAGGTTTATATGACATCCACCACTGCTCTTCGACCTCTCCCTTCCCCCACAGGTATGGCAGAAACTGTAAGCAAAGAGACCTAAGATTTATTATTCTGCAGTGTAACCAAAAGTTGGAAGTGCTGTATTCTAATTAATGGCACAGACCCCCACGGCATGGTGACAGACTACACAGGTTTGGAAAGTACCGTGCAACCATGATGAATTCAAGCTATACAGAGTCGTCTCCTGTTTCTTCCTCTTTCTGCCTCTTAACCTTGGAGAGCCCCAGGGTTCAGCCCTTGGTCCCTTCTTTTTATTATATTCACACACACACCCCTGCTCAGTGAACTTAACTCCCATGGCTTTAAACACTATCCAATTGCTGACTGCATTGAAATGGATATCCTAGCTTTGAACGACGTCCTGGGCTTCGTACGGGTATATATAATTGGTACATTCAACAACTGTTACTCAGCTGTTTAACATGCAATTCAAATTGAGCATGTTTAAATTTGAATTCCTTGTCAAAAATCTAACTCCCAAAATCTACTCCGCTCACAATCTCAGTTGAGGGCAACTCTATCATTTCAGTTGTTCAAGTCAAAAATCTTAAGAGTTACTCTTGACTCATTTTTCCTTCCCAAGCCTCGTCTAAACTTCAAGGAAATTCTGTGAACTGTACCTTCAAAATACATCCACTACTGTACCCCCACTTTTCTCCAGCTTTACTGCTGTCCTGGTTGGAGCCACACTTATTACCTCTTGCCTGGATTATAGCAACAACCTCCAAAGTGGTCTCTCTTCTTCCAATCTCAGATGATTTTCAACAAACCAGCTGGAGATAATCCTTTTAAAAACTAAATCAGATTAAATCAGTCTGCTCCACCCCTCCAAGGCCTCCCTAGTCCATTCTGAGTAAAAGCCCAAATCCTTACAGAGTCTGGCCCTCTGTCACTGCTCTGGACTTCATCTTCTCTTCTTTCTGTTATTCCACTTCAGCTGACCTGGCTTCCATGTTGTTCTTAGAGCACACCAGGCACACTCCTGCCTGGGGATTTTGCTCCCTGGTTTCTTCAGCTTGGAACATTCCTCATTGCAGATAGCCACATAACTTGCTTCCTCCCCGTCCTTCATATGTATCTGCAAAGGTCACCTTTACATCAACCACCCCTTTTGGAGTTGCAACTCACTTTCCCGATCTGGCCCTCCCATTTGTTCTCTTCAGATACTTTTTGTCATTATTCAGTTGCACTTAGCACTCGCTAGCATGCCACACGGTTTAGTTATTATTTTTATTGTTTATTGTCTGTGTCTCCGAACCCAAATAAAAGCCCCATCCATGAGACTACAGATTTTGTCTCTTTGGTTCACTAACAGATCTCAAGCATCTGGAGTAGTGTGGGTTACTTAGCAGGTGCTCAATAAATTTGTTGAAAGTGCTAATTTTTACTAAGTTCTACTTTTACACTGATTAAGAATTTGCCTCCCTACTATCCTGAAATGTTGGCTCCTACTTTGCCCTCTAAGAGAACACAGGGAAAGCTTGCTCTTTCTCAGGATAATCTCTGGCCAGAGAGTATATGTAGCCTTTCCCCAAATCAGATGCACTTTGCCTGGCACTTTCCATTTACTGCAGTGGTGTATAGTTTTATCCCAGGCCTACCTTGCCATGCTTAAGGTAAGCAGTAATGTTTTCCTAACTTTATGATCAATACACAGGCCTGTCTTCATGAATATGATTATGACTTCTGATCCAGCAATCTCTAGTCATTATCACCAAAGTCAGGAAAGATTGAAATGAACACTATTTGAATAGTTTTGCCCAATTGCTGAGGCCATCAGAGACAAGTAGGCCCAAAATAATATTAAATCCAAGGGCATTTGCAAACACCCTGTGAGTTAATATTTTATATCTCACATTTCCTTCTTCTCCTTTTATAATTAATTTATGTAGTCAAGTTCCCTGTGAGTTGAAAGCGCACACCTAGCTGAAAATGATCCACGCGCAAGAATCTTGGGCTTTGTCCAAAATACCCCAAGACAACTTAGAGGTTTAGTTGAAATACCAGAAACATTTTAACTCATTATCAGCTCAACCAGCAACAGGCATGTCTGGGGAGGAGACCACTTAAATTGCATGTAGTCTGCACCAGAACATTAAAAGCTGTACATACACAGAGATGTTTGCATCCCAAATATTTCAAAGATCCCAAAGAGGTTAATTATTTGAGATGATGTTACTTATATATCACATCCTAGTGTCTTCATTTGGTAATACCGAAGAGTTCTGGAGGAAAGAAGTAGCTGGAAGCTCATGGTAGAGAACAGGATGATAGCTAACCATTTATAAACCTTAAGGTAGCATGCATGACCGTTCTATCTACAGGGAAATAATAGCATAAAATACACTGAAAAGAAAGCTCTATCACACTATATCAGATATGTATCAGTAATGTCATTTCCACCTCCAAGTACTGCGAACCTAATCCCAGAATATTCTTATATGACAACAAAAATCACTGGAGTTTCAGAAGTCTTTTACTTTTCAGTTGACACAGTATTTCTAAATATATAATTTCAATAGTCTCATTGGAGATAACTTCATCTTTGTTTTGCAAATGAAGATAATGAAGGTCACAAGGTGAAATAATCTGCCTGAGGACCAATAACCAATACGTAGCACAGCCTTGTTGTTCTTGGTGCAGTATGTCTTCTTCCACACTCAAGTGCCTTCATTTGCAAGTACACAGTAGAGTTCTGGGGGAAGAGGTACCTGGAAGTTCTTGCTAGAGGGAATGAAGATGACAAACTCTATGAGAGCAAATATCAATATGTATTTCCATATCTGCCTTCCTTATTAGATGGTAACCTTCTCAAAGGGCCTACTTAAATCTGTGTCCCCTATACCCTGCACAGGCTATAGCATGGGGCCAATATTAAAAATGTTGAATTAAAAAGGCTTAATAAATATGAATGTGAGTCTCTTTCTCTCAGGTATACCTTTTCTTGTCACTAAGAACAGAGACCCTTCTCCAGACCTGGGGAAATATGAGAAGGAGCATGAGAACTATGGAAAGGACACAGTCATCCATTTGTTCATTCAAAAATGACTTATTGAAAAAAATTTAAAAAAAAAACAACAAAAATGACTTATTGAGTATCTACAAGGTACCAGGCACTGTATTAGGCAAAAGTCATAATAATGCGGCAGACAGACATGGTGCCTATACTCAAAGAGACCCACAGACTTGGAACTGTGCTTTTAACTCTTGTTACAAAGTATGGAAAAGTGCTTCTCAAATTTGAATGTGTATACTAACTACCCAGGAATTTGGCAAATTCTGTTTCAGTAGGTCTGGGGTGGGGCCAAAGAGTCTACATTTCTCAAAGCCCCCAAGTGATGCTGATTATGCTGGTTCCAGGTTCACCGTTTGAGTAATAAGGTTTATAAAATTATAAAATTTTATTCTCTTGAAATATTACCTGTATTCTCTCCCCACAGATTTCCTCAATGTTATTTGTTCTCATTTGTGTGTGTGTGTGTGTGTGTACTTAGTTCTATGCAATTCTGTCACTTACTTGTAAGTTTGTATAGCCAACATCACAGTAAAGATACAGAGCAGTTCTGTCACTCCTAAACCCTGTCCCCACAACACTGCTACCCTCTGATAACCACTGATCTGTTACCCATCCCTCTAATTTTGTCATTTCAAGAATGTTATATAAACCTATCATATGTAACCTTTTGATATTGGTGCTTTTACTTCATAGAACGATCTAGAGAGTCATCCAGGTTTTTGCCTGCATCAACAGATCATTCCTTTTCATTGGAGAGAAGTATTCCATTGTATGAAAAGTACCAGTTTGTTTAACCATTCACCAGTTGAAGGAAATTGGGCTGTTTCCATTTTCAATTATTAGAAACACAGCTGCTCTTAATTTTTGTCTGCAGATTTTTGTGTGAACACAAGTTTTCATTTCTTTGTGATGAATAACCAAGATTGCAACTGCAGAACAATATGGTAGTTTCACGTTTAGTTTTATAAGAAACTGCCAAATTGTTGCCCAGAGTGGCTGTACAATTTTACATTCCCACTAGCAAAGTTTGAGTGTTCCAGTTTCTCAGCATTTGGTGTTGTCAATTTTTTTTTAATTTTAGGAATTCTAACAGATATGTAGTGATAGCTCAATGTGATTTTAATTTGCATTTCCTTAATGGCTAATGATGTGAAACACCTTTTTTGTGCTTCTTTGTCACCTGAATATCTCTTTGGTTAAATGTCTGTTTATGTGTCAACCTGATTTCTGATTGTATTGTTTCTGTTATTTCTGTTGAGTTTTAAAAGCTCTTCGCGTATTCTAGATACTGCTTTGTCATACATGTTCTTTAGAAATAGTGTCTCCTCGTCTTAAGCTTGCCTTTCATCTTTTTCACAGGGTCTTTTACAGAGGCAAAGTTTTTAATTTTTGTGAGATCCAATTTATCGTTTTTCCCTTTTATGGATTATGCTTTGGGTATCAAGTTTAACAACTGTTTACCTAGACCTGATCCTGAAGATTTTCTCCTGTTTGCTTTCTCATAAAGGTTTTTATAGTTTTAAGTTTTCCATTTAAATCCGTGAGCATTTTTGGGGTGTCTGGCTGGCTCAGTCAGTGGAACATGTGACTCTTGATCTCGGGGTTGTGAGTTTGAGCCCCACACTGGGTGTAGAGATTACTTAAAAATCTTTAAAAAAAATAAAAAATAAAATAAATCCGTGACCATTTTCAACTATTTTTTTTTTGTATAAAGTATGAGTTTCAGATTGGAATTTATTACACCTGTTGAGGTATAGCATGAGGTCCAGGTGGGTGCTGTGTGCAGTTTCCCACTAGATCCCAGTGACATCACCCCTCCAAAGTGGAGCAGGGCACTCACACCTCCTTCACTGCAGTTAAGGTAGAAGTTCAGCTAGCCTTTCCCTCTGCTAACATCTTCTCAACAAATGTGTGACCTTGGGGCGCCTGAGTGGCTCAGTCGTTAAGCGTCTGCCTTCGGCTCAGGTCGTGATCCCGGGGTCCTGGGATCGAGCCCCGCATTGGGCTCCCTGCTCAGCGGAAAGCCGCTTCTAACCTCTCCCACTCCCCCTGCTTGTGTTCCCTCTCTCGCTGTGTCTCTTGCTGTCAAATAAATAAATAAAATCTTAAAAAAAAAAAAAAAAAAGTGTGACCTTTACTTTCCCTGCCTGGTTGAGGCTGAGTGAATATGTAAGCTCATCACCAGGCCCCTCTGCCACACTGGGAAAGAAGGAAGTAGAGGGCTGACCAACAATATTTGGTTGCTACAGGGTGGGCGGGGGGGGTGGGGGGGGGAAGCTCAGCTCCCCACTGAGCCCCCTAATGAAGGAGAAGGAAGCAGTGGTGCCAACAAGCTCCGCCTCTCACCATCTCCTTCTACCTTACTGCTAGTGGGTAAGGGTTGAGGCTCTGCTCCCCACTATGCTCCGGGGACACAGGAAGAGGCCTGTGCAGCCTGGTGGAGACTAGCTCTGCCTTGTACCACCTCATTCAGTCTTATCTCTTCCAGGAAGATGTGGAGAGCCTGCTCACTGCTGGATCTCACTAACCCTACCCCGTGTGAGACAGAGAATGGGAATACCACCTGCTTCTGGCTGGTGGGGAAATGAAAGATAAGATCTCCACTCAGCTTTGCCAGTACTATTCCTACAGGAGAATCACGGCACTACCCCCATACGTAGGGCAGGGACATATAGACGACTAGCTCCCGCTTTAGCCCTGCCAACAACGCTGGGCGGGGGGATCAGAGGGTTGCCACCTGTTTCCATGCTGCAGTGGGAAGTGAGAGTGGAAGATTAGCCTGCGCTTGGCCCTCCGGGAGCTGTGGGGGAGGGGTACAATTTTTCCATTGTTCCATTTGATTTTGGCTGGAGTAAAGTGGCTACTGCCAAAACAGTTGCCGTTGTTAAGCTACCCATTTTCTAGGCCTTTACCTAGGAGAAACAGGCTCTTTTTTCTCTGTGCTTGTTGGTGGTTCTGGGTTGGAGACTTTTGTAGCATCCCATACGGGATACATAGAGGTGATAAGAAAACCCAGGGAACTCTCTGCCAAGTTGTTCCTCAAGCCCCATGCAATTTAAACCTGCAAATAATAGAGCACTACAGAATGGCACTGGCTTCCTGGGAACTGTTACTGATGACTGACCCTTTTTGTCAGCCCTAGATCTTGCAGTCTCTGAACCCCGAGGGCCCAGCAGCATGACACTTTCCTTGTTGTTCATTAATTGCTCTCTAATAATAATGATGGAAAGGAGTACGCTTCAACCCTGAGAGCCACCCTGATGGCTTCTAGGCTCAAGAAGTGCCATCAGCATCTTGGGGAGGGGGGAGGTAGTCACATGGGATGACAGCAAAGGAAGCTCTGGCCTGTGTCCTTATAGCTCAAGCACATCTGAGAAGAAAATGAGCTCCTGGCTTCTCCTTCTGCTTCCAAATGTCGCCTTTCCTTACACTCTTCTGAGTCCAACATGCCTTATGTTTCTTGTTACTTAGCTAGTATTTTCAAACGCTCGGCTCCAGAAATGTCCTGGCAATTGATGGTGGGGCTTCATAGAAATTATTCTAAACCTCCACCCCTCAGTGGTGTACCAGCTTCCATCATACAATGAGGGAAATGGAGGCTCAGACAGTTATTAAGTGATTCACTCAGGACACATACTGAAGTCTGACCCCAGAACTCACCTTGTCAATCACTATCATTCAATTGCTTCAGTTAAAGCCAAACTCATCTGATTTAAGGCAAAAGCACTCTCTTAGTCTGCTCCAGCTTCTAGAACATATCATACACAGGGTAGCTTAAACAACATTTATTTCTCATAGTTCTGGAGACTAGGAAGTCCAACATCCAGGATCTAGCAGATTCAGTATCTGGTGAGAACCCATTTCTTGGCTCATAGACAGCCATCTTCTGGTTATGTTCTCAAATGGCGGGAAGATGAGGAATCCTTCTGCAATCCCTCTTATAAAGGCACTAATCCCACTCAGGAGGGTTCTCCTCTCATGACCCACCTCCCAAAGGCCCCACCTCCAAATGCCATCACATTGGGGATTAGGATTTCAACATATGAATTTTGGGGAGACACAAACATTTGGTCTATAGTAAGCACATTACTGGCTGCACTTACTTCTATAAATATAGCCAGTGATAGTGACACAGTCTTAGCACTTGTGGGCAACTAAGTGGCTGGTGGCCCTGGGAAGATTCAGACCTCCTGGTGGAGGGGAAATGGCTGGGAGTCGAACTCCCAGTATGATTACTTACTATAAGGATTTAAACACTACCACCTGACTCAGTGTTCATGCCAGAGTATGGAGTTCTTCCCTCATTTAGAACTTCAGTCTCACAGGGTACCTGGGTGGCTCAGTCAGTCAAGCATCTGCCTTCAGCTCAGGTCATGATCCCAGGGTCCTGGGATGGAGCCCCGCATGGGGCTCCCTGCTCAGTGGGGAGTCTGCTTCTCCCTCTCCCTCTGCCACTCCCCCTGCTTGTGCTCGCTCTCTCTCTCTGTCAAATAAATTTTTAAAAAATCTTAAAAAAAAAACTTCAGTCTCACTGAGACTGTTTCTTGCTTTCAGAAATGTGAACAGTCTTTGTCATTTATGTGCCTACAACAAATTGTGAAGCTTAATGAACTATCAAGAGCTTTTAGATGATTGTTCATTTATAGTAGCATGTGTCTCTAAATGGCTCTCTGTATTGCACATACATATTCATATACATTATGAGTAATTCATATGCAGTTATGATCCAGTACTCAGAAATCTAAAAGTATAAAACACCTATGTGTGTCAAATAAAATGCCACTCAGCATGTCTTATGAAATCTCATCCTAAACTCCTAACCCTTACATTGCTCTAACAGTTATCCCCTTTTGAGACATAATTGATTTACTTGGTGTGATAATGTGTCTCTCTGATTGTTTGTGACAGACATTATACTCTGGACTTTCTATGATTGGCACAGAATAAAAAACAAAAAGCCAAGAAGCGATATCTGAGATGAAACTTGGCAATTACAATACTATCTTACCACTGACTTCTGGCTTTTTAAAATGTGATCCTGGTTTACTTTCTTCAAGCTTATTAATTTGGGATGATTATGAATAATTTCAGGAAATTTTGTGAGTTGACAGCTTTTTTTATCTAAAATCTATGAAGAAAAATAGAAACATCTACTTTATGATGTCTTTTATATTAAAAATATGACATACAATAGATTGTTAATTAGTGTATAAAAGGTGCTCAGGCGCCTGGGTGGCTCAGTTGTTAAGCGTCTGCCTTCAGCTCAGGTCATGATCCCAGGGTCCTGGGATCGAGTCCCGCATCGGGCTCCCTGCTCGGCGGGAAGCCTGCTTCTCCCTCTCTCACTCCCCCTGCCTGTGCTCCCTCTCACGCTGTGTCTCTCTGTGTCAAATAAATAAATAAAATCTTTTTTAAAAAAAAATAAAAAATTTAAAAATTAAAAAAAAAAAGGTGCTCAACATTACTAGTCATCAAGATTCCAGGTGTAAACCTCAATGAGATATCACTAGACTACAACCAGAATAATTAAAATTAAAAGGACTGGCAACACCAAGCATAGGCAAGGATGTAGAGTAACTGAAACTCTTGTACATTGCTGGTTGGAGGGAAATTGGTAAAACCACTTTGGAAAACCGTTTAACAGCAACTAGTAAAGCTAAAATACAAATGCCCTGGGATCCAGTAACTCCACTCCTGGCTACATACACAACAGAAATGTGTACACATGTATACCAAAATGCATGGACAAAAATGATCTTCCCAGCCAAAATGTGAGAACACAAATGTCCATCTACCAGCAAATGGATAAGTCCATGTGACATAGTCATACAATGGGATATAATTCAACAATGAAAGGAATAAATATATGATATATGCAAATATATGCATGAAACTCACACACATAATATTGAGCAAAAGAGAGCCAAACACAGAGTACAAACTATATAATTCCTTTTATATCAAGTTCAAAAACGGTCAAAATTCTGGGGAGTTTTAAAACTAGGAGAGGGCACAAGGGAGCTTCCTGGAGTGCTAGATATGTTCTACATCTGGATGTCAGTGCTAGCATTATGGGTGAAAAAATTCAGGTTGCTTTACACTTAATGATCTGTTTACTTACTAAAATATATTTTGTTAAATAGAAACAAAAAGACATATCCCAAACCGTCAAAATGCCCTGTCGAACTGACACTTTTGGACAGGATGATTTCAAGTATGCAAACTTGGTCCCAGAGAATGAAAGCTTTGCTGAGTTACCGGGTCATACTTCTGGATGTTCTACATAATATATTAAAAATATATTTTTAATACTGTGTTCAGGAGCAAGTATGCTTAAATGTAGATTTAGTATCATCTCTTTTTATTATAAAATGCACATGGGAAATGGCAACATCTCATGATTTCAACATTTTGAGTTGAAAACTCAGTCATACAACTCCTAATTTTCTATCCTTAAACACACAGGTTAGCAACTTAAAAACAATTAACAGCCTGAACACATCGCTTGTTGCCATCATAACTTACACAACTCCTTAAAAGCCATCATTTAAGTCACTACTAGATTTATCCATTATTGGAAAAATTTTTCTTAATAGTCATCTTTTTTTCTTAATAGTCATCTTTTTTCCTGAGATTTAAGAAAATAAATGAGGGCGCCTGGGTGGCTCAGTTGGTTAAGCGACTGCCTTTGGCTCAGGTCATGATCCTGGAGTCCCTGGATCAAGTCCCGCATCGGGCTCCCTGCTCGGCAGGGAGTCTGCTTCTCCCTCTGACCCTCCCCCCTCTCACGTACTCGCTCTCTCTCATTCTCTCTCTCTCAAATAAATAAATAAAAATCTTTAAAATAAAAAAAAAGAAAAGAAATGAAATACATGTCTTATTTCTTTTTTTTTTTCAGATAATTGTCTTTTTTTTCACACATACTCTATCACTGTGTCAAAGAATTATATGTAGGCTCAGAAAAAAGGTACAGCCTCCATTTTCAAGCCATACTCTGGATGGGACTATTTTCTACCTGGAATGGGCTATCCTACAAAGGCACACAAGATAGGAGGGTGCTCTAGACTCCCAAGAGATTCCAACCACAAAGACATCTGCTGAGAAGTCACATTTTGCTTTTGCTAAAATTTTGCACCATCCTCTGTTGTCCCAGATACAAAACGGCACAGAGAATTAATTCCCAGGAATGAAACCGAAGTCATGGGTTTTGTTTGTCTTTGGAAACCTCAGAATGCTTCTTCAGCACTGCCTTTTTGATCTTTGAAATGGAGCAAACCCTTGTTTCCTGGAGTTAATTTTTACAGCAAAAGACATTCTTGAGTATCACTTTTCTTTTGAGAAGTGTCTGCCCTTCACATTGCAGCCCTCACATATTATTAAATGTGTCATCTCTCCCATTAAAACATACTAGCACAAGCCAGGTGCCACTCTCAGCATTGCAATGGCTGCAACAAGGTAGAATACAGAAGATGTTTCATGTCCATAGAAGTGGTAGAGGCAGAAAATGAATTGGATTCCTTTAAGGATGAATCTTTTATGGATCAGCAGATTTATTCGTAGTTATTTATAAAGGAATTATTTCATTAGCAACTAACTGATCTGTGTGAGCAATCAGACATTCTTCAGTCATTTATTTCAGTACAAGAAGTCACTGCAGAAGAAATGCTATTATTGACTAAAAAGGAAATAAATATTGTGTCAAAACTAAGACTTTTTTTTACAGGATTACAGATATCACACTTGATTCTAAGCTTAATTTAATCAAAGCATTTGGCTACTTTACTTTGGTGGGTAAGCTTATGATCAGGAAAGATGAAGTAATTATTTTTTAAGGAACACTGAATCTAACATATTTTTGCAAAGTTTGTAGCAACAATTTAAGTACAATTGCTGGGAGCTATTTTACAAAGAAGTATGGGAGATGCTGGCTGCTCAGCTGATGTTTGACAAAGAAGCAAAAGCAATGAAATAGACAAAAAAAATTACCTTTTCAACAAATGATGCTGAAGCAATTGGACATCCAGAGGCAAAGATAAAAAACGAACTTCAGCCTAGGTCTCATACCATATATAAAAATCAACTCAAAATCGATCACAGATTTAAATGTGAAATTTAAAACTATAAAACTTTTAGAAGAAACAAAGGGTAAAATCTTTGAGATCTAGGGCTAGACAAAGACTTCCCAGACTTGAGACGGTCAAGCGCAATCCACTAAAAGCACAACCTATTAAAGAAATCCATTAAAGAAAATACAGATAACTCAGACTTCAAGTTCAGAAGCTTTTGTTTTGTGAAATACCGTTAAGTGGATGAAAACACAAGCTTCAGACTGAAAGAAAATAATTGCAACCAAACCATTTGTCTGCCCAGAGGACTACTATCTGCAATGTATTAAAACTCTCGAAACTCAGTAGTAGAAAAACAACCGAAAAAAAAAAAAATCTGATTAGAAAATGTTAAAAGACATGAAGAGACACTTCACTGAAGAGGATACTCAGAGAGAAAACAAGCATATGAAAAGATGTTCATCATTAGACATTATGGAAACGCAAATTAAAACCACAATGAGATACCACAATACCCCTATCAGAATGGTACAACTGAAAATAGTGGCTATAAAAATGTTGAAGATGTGGAGAAACTGGATCACACATACATTGCTGGTCGAAATGTAAAATGGCATAGCCTCTCTGGAAACAATTTGGCAGTTTCTGATAAAATTAAACATACAACTATCATACAACCCAGCATTTGAACTTTTGGACATTCACTCTAGAGAAATGAAAATTTTTGTTCGCACAAAAACCTATACATGAAAGTTCACAGCAGCTTTCTCTGTAATAGTCGAAACTGGAAACAACTCAGATGTCCTTCAACAGGAGAATGGTGACACAAACTCAGCAACAGAAAGGAACAAACTGTTGATATAAGAGCCTGGATGAATCTCCAGAGAATTGGTCTGAGTGAGAAAAGCTAATCCCCAAAGGTCACATACGATGATTCTGTTGATATAACATTCTTGAAGGGATATAATTATAGAAATGGAGAATAAACTAGTGGTTCTCAGAGTTTAAAGACAGGCTAAGAATGGGAATGAAGTAATCTTGGCCATTAAAGGGCAACATGAGATATCTTTGTGACGATGGAAATGTTCTGTATTTTTATTGTACCAATGTCAATATCCTGGCTATGATGTTGTACTATAATGTTGCATGAGGTTAGTGATGTGGAGAACACAGGCAAAAGAAATGTAGAAAAAAAATTAAATTTCCTTTGCAGCCCACTGACTAGTACTTAAGCAAGGTGACCTTCCTCCAGGAACTCAGCTGCCTCAATGTTAATACTTTGCTAGAGGCAAAAGGCAACCTTAGCTTGACATTAGCCAAACCTCCAGAACCCTGTAAGTCTTCTTTAACATAAAAAATTGCTTTGGAAACTCCCTTTATCTCTAATCCCTCGCACCCCAAGATATATGTTAGCAATCATCCTCCTCCAAGCACATGGCCCACTGATACACATCTGAAGGGTCTCATGACTAAGGTTTTACTAGACAGTAGTAAATGACCTTATCCTAACAGCAGCTAGCCCAAGGTCCTGGAATCCTTGCTTCCAAATTCCTTAGAGTCTTCTCCCCTCCCAACTTGAAAGTGTATAATAAGTCACTCCTCACAACCCCAGTAAAGCTCTTTCTGCCCATGGGTCCTATCCCTGTGCTTTAATAAAACCACCTTTTTTGCACCAAAGATGCCTCAAGAATTCTTTCTTGGCTGTTGGCTCCCGGACCCCAACATTTCACATCAGTTACCACTGGCAAAACTGGGCAAAGGGTATATGGACTCTCTCTTTTTCGTTTTTACCACTGCATGTGAATCTACATTTACCTTTTCTTTAAGTTTTTTTTTTTAAATAATATTCACAATGTGTTTATAATTGTAACACAAACTGTAGACAGAAATATTATGAATAATATCGAGATTCTCTTGGCTGAAAATACCATAAATCTCTACTAAACAGTACTTCTCTCAGATATATATAAAAAGGACACCACATAGGTATCTGTTCTCTCTGCATCTGGTTACATTCTTCATCATCTCACCCTGATTTGGTCTGACCTTGAGGCCATGAAACTTCTATATCTCTTACCCATATACCAGTATTCTTGTGCTTCTTCTTTAAACAGATCCACAAGAAAATCTATCTGGTAAACTCATTCAGAGTAAAGAATTGGTGCCTGAAGTTTAAGTGTAAAGGAGAAATCTGCCAGAAGGATCCAGGTATAACACATGAAACCCAAGGATAAGCAATACAGACAGACCTCCCCACAATATGAACAAGCCACTGGAATGATATTAGTAAGCAAGACACATCATAGCATCTCCAGTTTCTCTTTCTGTACATTTGCCTTATTTCTCTATCTGAAGTAGGGCCTTATTAATGTTTTTCATCATTCATTGATGTTTACTTACATTGCCATCTCCCAGCTCCCAAATTCACCTAACTGACTAGTTGATACCAAAATAGATTCTCTTGTCCCGATGTCAAATTCCTAGAGAAAGAATATATGGTTTTTTCCCAAGGTCAGTTTCCTGCCCTTTATCCAATTGACTGTTGGGTTATGCAGGAGGATGAACATGGATATTGAGGACTCAGATCTAGAGCTCAGTGATATTTACCTTTTGAAAACTATGATGCACTACATAAACAAATTGGTAAGGATTGAATTATAAGCATGAATGAGGCAGATGACTTTAGATGAATCCTCTTGGTGTCTGAAAAATACCACTGCTTACATAGCTTACACACGGAGTAAGGATGGCCTTATCTCTGTTATACAGATGTCAAAAGTTTCTCTATCGGTAATAGGGGATAAGAGTGATTCATCAGTTCCTGTTAGTACCTCCCCCATACTCCTTCAACACTCAATCTCCTGTCCCTGACACCCATGCCCCACTGCAAATTTCTGCAGTGGAAAAGAATCATTAGAGAGGGGTCAAGGTCCTCAGCCTGATCATGGAGCAGGATCAATAAACAGACAAGCTGGGTAAGACTATCCCCTTGAAATCTTAGCAGATGGGAAGACAAAGGGAACAGGGCCCTGCTGCCTGCCTAGGCATGAGATTCCCAACCTGAGGTCAGTGACCTCAGGTGTATTAGGGGAACTTCTTAGCTGAGTTCCAGCGGTGTTAATTAATCCATCAATATAGTCTTCATTCATTTGAGTAACTGCTAACCTATCTAAACATATGGATGTGGCCTTACTCTCAAATTAGATCATTGGCTGTTTTGCCTTAGATTAAAGAAGTACTTTTTCTAGTAGAAATATCTCCTTGTAGATATAATTTTAAAATAAGGCCCCAGTTTAAAAGCTCTATAAAACACAATATATTAAATCTTCACAACAGAATTTTACTCTGGAACACGTTAATTTATAAGCAAAGATATAAAGACCAACAATTTAATATTCAGTGAGAATAGGTTAGCTCTGGCAGAAAAGGGCATAGCAAATTACTTAAACTAATCCTAAAATGGAGACCAAGATTCTTCTCAGTGATAGCTGATGAGAAAGAAACAGTTTCAATATCCTTAACTAGTTGATTGAATTGGAAATTTGTACATGACTCTTTAAATGTTGACTGAAGAGGCCGCTTTTAGATAACAGGTTTGAACAATGGAAACCTGATCAAGGCAGAAGGGCCCAGAGCGACCCCAAGCGCCTGGCTAAACACAGACAGGCCCAACAGGTGACCCACCTCAAAACATCCATAGGCCCTAACTAACCAATGGGCTACTTACAACCAGGCACACTTACCAAAAAACGGGAAATTCCATATATCCCCATACCTCCTCACCTTCCCTCTATAAATACAGCCCCCTCCCACTGCCTTGTGGCAGACAGTCTCTCCTCTGCTGCCCTGCTCACAGCTCCCTTGCGGTGTATTCAGTAAACTTCTATTCTCCTTTGTTCTGCCTCAGGTGAATTCTTTTCCCCTCCCGATCAATCAATCAATCGATCAATCACCGCCCCACATTTAGGGGCCCCATCCAATCAGGAGAGACACCACAGTCAGACACCACATTAAGCATCCCCTGGATAGAACAAAAATAAATTCAGTAACTGGCTATCCTCTATATATGTCAATCTCTGGAAACTCTATAGCCATTTCCCCTTGAAAGTGGTTGGATTTCCTTTATCAGTTAATTTGGCAAAACTCTAATGGGATGTGTAACAAAAAATCAACCCAGAAATACCAGTAAAAATGACACACTATGTCCCTACTTTAATGTACCCTCTTCTTTTTTTTTAATTTAAATTCAATTAGCCAATGTATAGTAGATCTTCAGTTTTTGATATAATGTTCAATGATTCATTAGTTGCATATGATACCCAGTGCTCTTCACATCACGGGCCCTCCTTATTGCCCATCACCGAGTTACCCCATCCCCCCACCCATCTCCCTTTCTGCAACCCTCAACTTGTTTCCCGGAGTCTAGAGTCTCTCATGGTTTGTCTCCCTCTCTGATTCTTTATCCTTCAGTCTTCCCTCCCTTCCCCTATTGTTCTCTGCACTATTCCTTATGTTCCACATGAGTGAAACCATATGATAACTTTCTCTGCTTGACTTATTTCACTTAGCAGTCCCACAGCAGTTGAAGATCCATAATCCAAAGCTGGCAGTGTGAGATACAAATTCAGTCCCTTTGGGAAAAGAAGGACAAGAGGCTTCAGTGTGAAATGGCAAAACGGACTCCGCCACAGTGCTTAATTCCAGGGGCTAGGAGTCATCAGAGGAGCGTGAAAAATACTGACAACTGCTGCCTGGGGCGACAACTTCTATGGAGCTGCTCGGCAATGCAAGCCTGAGGATATGGACATGGCCTCAGGACAGAGCTGTCTGTGCTCACCACCCAGTTCGGTATCTCCTTCATATCCCCACCAGGGAGGAGGCCCAAGCCTTCGTTATGAGAGCTGCTTCTCAACTGAGGGCCCCAGGACATTCACAGAAGTAGCTTCACGACTTTTGTTAGGGAGGAAGGAGCCCCAGTCGGTGAAAGCAAAAACTATGTTCGCCTTAGATAAGCCTATGATCTGCACTTCTAAAATGCAGGAAGAAATCTGATGCTAAGGAGGAGCCAAAAAACCCACATCAGGATAGAAGTTACTTTCTAATGACGTCAGTGTCATGGAATAAATTAGACAAACTATGAAAATAAGCATGGCTGGGATACTCAAAGGCATGAGAGCATAACATTCATAAAAACAGCAATAAAATATTGAACAAAGAAGTTCATACAGAAAGCAAGATGAGTATAAAAAGGAATCAAATTGAAATATGGGAAACAAAAATATAATAAAAATAAAAATAAAGCACTGGATACAGGGACACCTAGGTGGCTCAGTCATTAGGCATCTGCCCTTGGCTCAGGTCATGATCCCAGGGTCCTGGGATCGAGCCCCACGTTGGGCTCTCTGCTTAGCAGGAAGCCTGCTTCTCCCTCTCCCACTCCCCCTGCCTATGTTCCCTCTCTCACTGTCTCTCTCTGTCAAAATAAATAAATAAAACCAAAAAACAAAAACAAAAACAAAACAAAAAAAACACTGGATACATTCTAAACAGAACCCCACTGAAGAGATTATTACCGACTGATAGCACTGAACTCTTCCCCTACCACAGCAAAAAGATAAAAGAGATAAAATGTAGGAGCAGTTAAGATTCCCACAAGATCTATTGAGATCTTTTATACTTAAACTTCACCAATCTCTTTGAAAACATGTTCTAGAACACAGGTAATGGCAGAGAAAGAATATATGATCAGGTATTACCTAAGAGTTTTCTGATATTAAAGAGAGAGCTAAGTATTCAAATAGTACACTTTGAGTAACAAGCAGAATACTAATGATAAAATAATAATAACGTAATAGATCCATAACTAGATAAATAAGAGACAAATCTCAGGAAATCAAGGATAAAAGAAAACAAGTTTTTTTAGAGAGGTGGGGAAGGAGGGGCAGAAGGAGAGGGGAGAGAGAGAATCCTAAGCTCCTAAGCAGGCTCCACAACCAGCTTGGAACTGGATGTGGGGCTGGATCTCACAATCCTGAGATCATGACCTGAGGAAAAATCAAGAGTTGGATATTTAACCAACTGAGCCACCCAGGTGCCCCTAAAAAAAAATTAAAAGCTAAAATGAAGTCAGTTTATTTACATGGGTTTTTTTTAAGATTTATTTATTTATTTTAGAGAGAGATAGAGAGCCTGGCGGGGGGGCGGGTAGGAGGTGCAGAGGGAGATGGAGAGGGGGAGAGAGAATCTTAAGAGCCTGACTCAGGGCTTGATCCCATGACCCTGAGATCATGACCTGAGCTGAAATCAAGAGTCAGACACTTAATCAACTGAGCCACCCAGGCACCCCAGTTAATCTAAATGTTAATGGCGATTTGATAAACAGTATATTTCTCATTGTCAACAAGAAAGGGCAGAGAAAATGGGATAATAGCTTCAAAGTGCTAAGACAAAAAACAATTATGAACCCAGAATTCTATACCCAGCAAAATATAATTCAAAAGGGCAAAATGAAGACATTTTTAGAAACAAAAAGACTAACAAAGTTGCCACAACCTTATAATATTGACTTGTTAGAAGGAAGACCCTAAATAAATGCCAGTTTTTTCTTACTGCAAGTAAATGTCAATAAAGTGTTTACAGGGGAATTAGATAAAAGTCTCCGAACTTTGGGGCACCTGGGTGGCTCAGTCGTTAAGCGTCTGCCTTTGGCTCGGGTCGTGATCCCAGGGTCCTGGGATCGGGCCCGCATTGGGCTCCCTGCTCGGCGGGGAGCCTGCTTCTCCTCCTTCCACTTCCCCTGCTTGTGTTCCCTCTCTCGCTGTCTCTGTCAAATAGATAAAATCTTTAAAAAAAAAAAAAAGTCTCCGAACTTTCCCCAGACTCCTTACAGTCTCCCCTTAACTGTTCCCTTCCTGGGGGCTGACTACTCTGCGTTGTCCAGTCTGTCCAGAATGTCTGCCTCGCTGTGGTTGGCTCAGTAGAGGCAGCACCCCTGACTGTGACACCCTTACCTCAGGAGCAGGATCTACGTATTTCTCACTCTAACCAGTTTCTTCTCAGTTTACACCACTGCCTCTTCTCTCTGCTCACTGCTCTTTAAATGTTTCTGTTTTTCAGAGCTGTATCCATGCCCTTCTCTTATTCAATATTTTGTCTTAACATGTGAATCTCTGAGTCACCTGGAGTACTTGTTAAAATGTAGATTCTTGCATCCGGCCCCAAATATACTGAATTAGAATAAAGGTGAACCCTGTAACTGTACTTTTTGCAATCAACTCCGATAATTCTAATGCATACTAGAGTTTGAGAACCGCTGCTTTTATAAGCTTCCTATAAGCATTATCAGGTTTAGCTTTGCTTTTGACTCATAACAACTTACCAATAAGTCACAAAATTTATATCAGAATCCAACCCGTATTCTAAATTCATTATGAATATATCTATCCCTGAGCTAAGAATGTCAACTACCTTAACCTCCTCTGTTCCCACCTATATTTGTTCCCATTTTTTTTCTGTCACTCCTCAACCCAATGATCTCTAGCCATTGCTTACTAGTTCCTGGGTATGCCAGTCTGAGAGTTCATACTTCCATTCCATACTTGGAAGACTCCAACTCCATGAATATCCTGGTCAATTTTAATGTCTTCCTTGAAGCTTTTCCTTGCTCCCCAGCCAGGTTCCCACCTCTGCGTTTCCACACCAAGGTCTCAATCATCGCACCTTCCAGGTGGCCTGAAAACTGTTTACACTTGTCTTCCCCGCCAGTCAGGGGGCACTTGCAGGAAAGATCTGATCAGGGATCATTTGTCTTTACATCTCAAAGTTGGGTACAGCAGCTAGCTCAGAGCAGCACTTAACACCTGTTTATTAAGTAAAAGGCATAAACATGTGAGTGAATTCATAGATACTTGACCACTGTTCAAAGAATCTACAAATTCCAAATCATAAAAAAAAAAAAAATCAAAGCAGCATATGTATTTTTTTAAAGGATAGTGTAAGTTTCATGTAAAATTTCCAGACTTCCAGAAAAATCTTATCTTCTATTCTGCGGGAAATTCACATGCTAATGAGCAAATTGTGGTCCTCAAATAAGAAACTCCAAGTAAAATTTTTTATTGCTTTTTCAGACTCCTTTTGCCATATGAAGCTACAAATGTCAACACAACATATAGGATGTTCCTTGCCTTCTAGAGATAAGGAAGAAGTTTGTGGACATTGTTAGACCTCTTTCTGGTTACTCCTCCTCCTCCCCATGTAACTGCTGTAGTCTCTGAAATGATTTCATGCCCTTTGGTTTTATGAGCCACTGATATTCACAAGTGCTAGACTAAGAAATAGTGGAAAGAACTTGCAACAGTTTCCTCTCCCTGAATCCTTTTCCAACACCGTTGGATTCTTAAAGTAAAATAAAACAGAGACTGGTTGTGTTTGGAGAATCTTCAAGGATTTGTTGATGTTTTTCCACAGGTTAAGAACTAGGACCATAGCTATATAATGACAGACATTCTGAACAATGTTTCTTTAAGAAATTGAAAAAAAGAGAAACTGCCAAAGGAAAATTTTAAACTCTGGATCGAATTTCAAATCCCCTCTAATATTAAAATAATCCACAAATAAGGGGGGAGAGCAGAGAGCATGTGACATTATGACCTTGCCCCTGTGTCTTCTTGACACCTTTGGTGCCTTGTGACTGACATAAATCTGTAAGTCCTGAGGATTCAGATATTTCTTGATATCTGAATACACTGGGGGTGTCATTTAGACAGATAAATATCAAATTTATAAACTAGGGAAATATAAAGCCCAAATATTCTAAAACAAACACAGACTGAAAGTTATTTACAAATGGTTCTAATAATGAACAGGACTTTGGGAGTGCATTTGAGAATAAATATTAATTAGAATAGCTTGTACTTCAAATGCCTGCCAGTGGAGAGAGGAATCCAAAATCATCCTCCAAGTACAACAGAACTTCCCAACTTTTTAAAATTATGATACTGATTTACTTCTCTCCCTTACTGTCAGATGCTATTGACATTGAAGTTGGCCACATCTCCCCACATCAGTCATCTCAGTGGACTGTTCTGGAATTCAAGAACAACCCTTGCATATTACCTTTAGAAAATAGCAAAGAAGTTTAAAATATTGTATACTGAATATGTAGCAACAATGTGTACTGTTCATTCATCTTCTCAATGAATACCTTACAAATGCCATGTATATTACCAAATCACTTTTATAAGATATACATCACAACCAATCTACCCTACTGTCTTGTGTTCTCCTCAATGCAACATAACTGAAAACCGATTGATCATTTCTTGTCTATATAATAATCACTCCCTAGTGTATGCATAGAAAGGTTCATTACTGTCAGATCAAAATGCAAAGACCACCAGTGTTGATAAAACAAGCAGAATTTGGGGCGCCTGGGTGGCTCACTCGTTAAGCGTCTGCCTTCAGCTCAGGTCATGATCCCAGGATCCTGGGATCGAGCCCCGCATCGGGCTCCCTGCTCAGCAGGAGACCTGCTTCTCCCTCTCCCACTCCCTCTGCTTGTGTTCCCTCTCTCGCTGTGTCTCTCTCTGTCAAATAAATAAATAAAATCTTAAAAAAAAAAAAAAAACAAGCAGAATTTATTGCAGGCCTGTGTCTGGAGAACCAGGAATATCACTCAAGAGACAAGTTCACAGGGTCTCACCAAGTAAAAAGCAAGACTGGATATTGCATAGGAAGAGAAAAGTTTTCCCAAATTAAGGTTCCGAAGGTCATAACTTGGATGCATAAGGAGAGAACTGTAAAGTCTCTTTGGGATTGGGTATTGCACTGGTTTACATCACAAAAGTGTGGGCAAAGAGATCATGCATTCACATTAGCAAAGATCATCATTTTCCACTTGCAGAGCAGACAGCAAGTTCATGAGCCAGAACTTTGTTTCAACTGTCTCTGTATACCAACACCATATACCTTGTGCCATGCTGGGTACATAAAGATTGTAAAAAATAATTTTTGAGTAAATGAATGCACAGAGGCTATGCAGAATAATAAAACTGCCACAACACTGCATGATCCTCAGAAATCTTTGCCTCCGTGAATGATTATTTCTCTGTTCAGCATAGTGCTGTGCTTTTCCATGTCAACACTTTATCTCCAGGAGATTTTCTACTTTGCTATGGGTCTTTGCATGGTTTATAACTGATTCTTTGTCTTCAATTTATTTTCACACTCTGTTCTCTCTGGACCCATACATAAATCCTGTACAAAAAGGCCTTTTAAATGAAAATGATGTCAAATACTGAGAGAGTGTCCCCTGAGGACATACCTTCTAGTCCACTGGATTAAGGCCAGCATTTCACTTTGTTTCCAGCCCTTTGTCTCAATCCCCTTGTTTCTGTTTTAGTCAAGGATGTCAAGGCTTCTTCATCTTTCTCTCACATGTTTATACAGAAAATTAAATGACCACTGTTCATCCTTTTCTCTCAGCAGTTTCTCTATCAAAGAGTTGCTACTGACAAATACTTTTGGGGTACAAAGGCTAAGTACAGGTACTACTGATGCTGTTTGGCTTAACAAGCATCTCTGATATATCAATAATTCTTAACTAGGTTTCTAATAATCATATCATCCCTGTGTGCATGATAAGAAGTTTAGATGCCTCCCTCTTCTTAATGTGTCATTGCTCCTCTTAAAGGAGTATGGATGTGCTGGGAGTAAACCACAGTGTGGTATAAACGAACAATGAAAACTGGGGGATGATGTCAAAAGGAGAAATAAAATCAAGAGCCAGGTGGATTATCAAGGTGTCAATTGGAAGAGGCTATTCAGAGCACAGAAAGGAGGAGGGCTGACAGCAACAAAGGCATTAGAAAATCCAGACAAGAGTGCCTATTTGAATTCCTTGCATGCACAAGTGTGGGAGTGGCTGGGAGTTGGATAAAAGAGGTCATTCTCAGAGAATTGCCTGAACCACTGAGGCAGAACTGGGGGGGGGCTCACGGGCTCACTTCATTCATCCTATGTTTGTAGCCCAACTGAGGAAAAGTGGGGTAAGACAGAGAATCAGACTAGGCAGGGCATTGTCCCTAGCTGTATTATGAGTGGT
The DNA here is from genome assembly GCF_002201575.2 of Neomonachus schauinslandi. Classification (NCBI taxonomy): domain Eukaryota; kingdom Metazoa; phylum Chordata; class Mammalia; order Carnivora; family Phocidae; genus Neomonachus; species Neomonachus schauinslandi. Next base: position 95,962,246 of record NC_058419.1, on the reverse strand, counting down.
GCTTTTGATAAACATATTTAAATCTGTGCTAATGTCCTGGAAACCGCCTTTACTAGTCCCAACTGTATGGTAGGTAGAAAGAGCACTAAACTACTAATAAGGAGACATATTCCAAGACTGCATCTCCTACTCGCTTAGGGCTTTTGATGCAAATGCTAAATCCACTTCAAATAAAAAGACAATTAATGAATGCTATGCATAAGGAACAACACTAGGTAATGTGGCGGATGCAAAAATGACTACTTTCCTGTCTTCTAAGGGCTCAGAAATAAAGTGAGGGAAACATTCATTCCCAAGTAATAATGAGGCATAGTGTTGAGAAGAACTACAGTGGTATAAAGCACAGAGACGAAGAACTGGGAATGAAGAAGTTAATTCAGATGGTAAATATCTGACATCTAAAAAACTTTCTGCTGGAAGATTTTGAGCAGAGTTTTGAAAGATGGAATGTATGTTGCTAGGCAGGTGTGAGAGAAGTGTCCTTTAGGCAAACAGAACTGCACAAGCAAAGGTACCGGGCAAGAGATTCACTCTGACCTAAACTCTGGGTTTCAGGCAGATGAGGGCAAAACTGTGGAGATAAGATGGTGCATGGAAGGGATGAAGACTGAATGATTTGGATTTCAAGCTGAGGAAGAGATGATCTCCACTGCAAGGGATGAGAGAACCTCCACAAGTCTGTGAATCTGACTGATAGAAAGGAAAACAAACTGAATGCACTGTAAGGTAACAAGGTACAGCAATCTAGGCATGCTGTGTCTGACCAGGGCAGGTGCAATGGGCCTAGAAAGGAAGGGATGGTTACACATAATTCTATAGAGGATGAATAGGCAAGATTTGGGGTGGGAGGGAATCAGAAGGGAGAAACAAGTACTCTTTGGACCACTTATTAAGTCTGTGGCTTTTAAACAGTCTGCGTTGGGCTTGGTTCCATCCCTTGTCTCACGAATCACGTGGGATTGAGGAAGAGGCTCAGAGTCGGGCTTCCCTCAGGAGTCCAGAATACCATCAGCAGGAACCATGTCCCATTAACGCTCTCGGATACTTTTCACCTGCTTCTTTCCTGATCCCCTACCCCCACCCCCGTCCCAGTCATGGAGGACCCACCTCAACACTCTGGGTGCCGCAGGAGAGAAACGGGTTTCTCCAGCAGCATGGCTCGCGGCTGGGGAAGCCGGGCACCTTTCCCCACCCGGAGAGGGCCCTCCCCCCTCCGCCCAGCCGCCCTGCCTGAGTGGTGGCGAGGACAAAGTGCCTCTTACCCTCTCTCACTGCGTCCAAAGTCGTTCTTGTTGTGCTCCAGCGGAGTGGGGAATCTCTCCTCAGGTCCTCAGGAGACCAGGACTTGCACGAGGGCTGAGTCCTCCATGGCTGTGTCCCAAGTCAGCACGCCCGGCTCTTCACAGGCTCTTGCGGGTCCCCGGGGGGAGGGGGGAGAAGAGGGGGGATGGCCAGGCCCCTGTGCCTCTAACCCAGTGCACAGGCCGGCGAGACGATCCCGCCCGCCCACCCGCCGGGGCCCTTGCTGCATGGTTCTAAATCTCACAACTTGCCCAGAGGCACTTTTGTTCACCGGTGGATGCCGAATTTTAGTTGGTATAACGACGGACAAAAAAGGAGGGACGATCTATGCCGCCGCTATGCTGACCAACTCCGCGGTTCCTGTTTTTATTTATTTATTTTTTTAATTGGTGTTCAACCTTTCTTTAAAAAATCAAATAAGTAGTGTGAAAAGATTTCTATCTAAAATTGGAACCAGGGGCTACGAAATGGAGACTCTCACGGAGCACCCTCACAACAACAGAACTTGAGAGCGGAGAGACTGATTTCCCTGAACGCCTGATTTACAGAAGACCCGGACTTAGCTCCTGACCAATGAACATCCAGCAAGAATCTACCCTAATCCTCGAGCCAATGAACTTACTGCTTGGACTCTGGCTGAACTCCACCCCCCCAGCCTCTGCGCTCCTTGCCCATAAATACAGCCCCCGCAAGCCCTCATTAAACTCGCCTGCAGCTCGGTACCTCGCGCGTTTCCAGATTGCACTCTTCGGCTTTTTCCATATAAACTCAATTTCCGGTAATTGGAGCTTGCCTCAGTTTATCTTTTTATTTAGGTTGGCGGTACCTTACAGTCCCTTGATCAAAGTTATTTTTTAAGCAGTGGGCATCTGTTTTTTTTTAAAAAAAAGTCAATTTTTAAGATTTTTGTAGGAAATGCTAGAAAAAAAAATGTTCTCTTTGTGTGTTACTCGTGTTTTTGTTGTTGTTGCTGTTGTAAAATGTTTTTTTTTACTTTCTGTATTTTATCCTGTTTTGACATCTTAGAAATCTTGCTGGCCAGAGTAACTCCCCTCCCAGTGCTAGCTCTTTCTTACAGGTAGCAAAGTGCTCCAGCCAGGAACATGTCTTCCATGTAGAAATCAAATAATCCTGAGCCGGTGGTCTCAACCACCTCCTTATCCGACTCTCACACATAAGCCAATATTTCTTCTGCCCTAAATCATCCCAGAGCCATGTACCAGATAACGAGATCACCCTTACAGCCCAAATCCTGCCATAGTTATTCAAACTAGCCAATCCTAAACTATTTTCTCTGCCTTGCTTTGCTTTTCCTGCCGAAACCCCAACAGAGACTCTGGCCTTGACTTTTCTCTTGTTCCTGTCTTTTGCCACCTGACCAAAACCTGGAGCTTCCTCTGTGGCCCTGCATGGCATGCGGTGACACCCTCTCTGGGATCTGTGAGTGTAATAAGCTTTCTCTTTTCAAGCCTCAGAATTCTCATTTCCTCCTGTGGCCACACTCACTTTGCCATACCATATCCAACATTTACATTCTTTCTTTTCTTTTTAAAGATTTATTTATTTATTTTAGTGGTGGGGGGTAGGGGCAGAGGGAGAAGGAGAGAGAATCTCAAACTCCCCCCTGAGCACAGAGCCCAGCCCAGGATCCATCCCAAAACCCTGAAATCATGACCTGAGCCAAAATCAAGAGCCGCCAGCTTAACTGATGGAACCACCCAGGGCCCCACCAACACTGACATTCTTAAAACATTTTACTTGTCTACTTGAAACTAAGAGGATGGAATAGGTGTAGCAAAATGCCCCAGGAAGGAGGAAACTGGAGCTGCTGGGCAGTGGTGGGTAACATTCAAATGGAGCTTACACATGGCAAGCAAGCGATAAAAAGAAACTCAATTCTTGATGACTTTGTTTTTATTCTAAATCTAACCATAGCTTAAACTGCTTCTTGTGTTTACAGTAACGTGAGCTAAAAATACAGTTGTTAATTAATCCAGTCTGATTTGGGTCTGTTGCCAACTGCAACAGAAACTAACCTACCTCATTCCAAAATTAATACCAGTATATGAATGTGATGATCCTAAATTATTCAGTTATCTGAGTAGAAATTAAGTGGAAACCAAGAGGAACTAGTGTTTTGGCCTTGGGATTGCATAAGGTTTTTTAAAACAATAGTATAACAGTAGGTTAACATGTTGCCTGCACCTTGGAAAATGTCTTTTTTTTTGTAAGATTTTATTTATTTGAGAGAGAGACAGTGAGTGAGAGAGCACAAGCTGGGGGGATGGGCAGAGGGAGGGAGAAGCAGACTCCCCTCAGCAGGGAGCCTGACTTGGGGCTTGATTCCAGGACTCTGGGATCATGACCGGAGCCGAAGGCAGCCGTTTAACTGACTGAGCCACCCAGGCGCCCCATCTTTTTTTTTTTTTTTTTTTATCAATTTCACCTATACCATGTACAACAAAGATTCAAGCTATCACATCTAGGCATATATATATACACCAATATAAATCTTTAGTTGTCACTTGTTTGAGCCCAAGCCACCAGATATATTCTTCTGGATGTCTCACCAGAAATAAAGTGAACATACTCTAGATAAACAAAAACAAAATTATTACCTGCTTCTCTGTTTCTGATCTTTATTAATGGTACCAACACTTTACAATGCACGTGGCTCAAAAATGTAGAGACAGGTTTGACTGCCCTCCTCCCATCAGTCTGCGTGTACACTTGGTGTCCCTTATCACTACAGCCTCTTCATTCCCAAGGCTCTCCTCTGGTTGATGCCTCATTTTCTATTGCTTCTAATGGCCTATAAGATGAAATCTCTATCTCTATTAGGTGTCTCTTTCTTACATTGATAATATCCTCATGTCCTAGCCACGTTAAACTTCCCTCATGCACAAATTGCTGAACACAGAGCCTGATGCAAGGCTGGATCTCACGACCTTGAGATCATGTTGTTCTTTTGTTGTTGTTGCAGTTGTAATAAGCAATTAATGCTCTCCTGTTCAAACATCTTTAATATCTCCCTGCAGCCAACACCACCAAAAAAATCACCTAGGTACATTGCAGTCTGCCAGTTGAGCTTATGCGTAATATGCCTGCAACTGAACGAAATGGTCTCCTGCTCCCAAATACAGATACCCAAAGAGAAATATTCACATTTTGACACACTCACTGCATAATTTTCCAGCCTCTATGTATGCTGTTTCTGACCCACACGTGTCCGTTTTTATCAGTCTCTTATCCTTCAATGTCTAATTTGTGTTTTATCTCCTCCAGGAAGCCTATTCCATTTCTATCCCCACTATCAATGGCAATTTGTACCTCTGTCAGTGTTGGTTATCATATTCTCATTTGAAACTGTTTTTTTTTATTACTCCTCAAACTATAAATATCTATAGCATAAGGACTATAAGAACTATGCCTTTAGATCTGTTTTCCAACTGCAAGTTAATGCTTTAGAAAAATTTTAGCAAGTAGTTTTCATATTTTATAGGCATTTTTAAGTAAAGTAAGCTCTTGGTAATTTCAAAAATAAGTTAGGACTATAATATAATCAGTTTGATTTCTGTGTGTGTGTGTGTATATATTCATGTGTGTCATAAACTGATTCTGAATGTCAGTTCCAAAAGTGAAGTTACATATACTGTTTTGAACAATAGAAATATTACTATATACGTTACTGAGTGTATAGCAAATGCAATGTCAGAGAAGATGATTTTTGTCAAAGTTTCAGAATGAGAGTATTCAACAGAGGCTTCATTACACAGAGGAGCCTTGAAAAATGAGTAGGCTTTGGATAGGCAGAGGGGAAATTGGAGAAAAAGAGGAGAGGCATGAGCAAAAATGCAAGAATGAAAATAAGTGACTATGGGGGCGCCTGGGTGGCTCAGTCAGTTGAGTGTCTGACTCTTGATTTCAGCTCAGGTCATAATCTCAGGGTCGTGAGATGGAGCCTGCGATGGGCTCTGTGCTCAGCAGGGAGTCTGCTTGAGATTCTCTCCCTCTCTCCCTTTGCCCCTCCTGGCTCTCTCTCCCTCTCTCAAAAATAAATAAATCTTTTTTTTTTTTAAATAAATAAATCTTAAAAAAAAAAAGAAATAGAAAACAAATGACTATGCTGATTTTGTAAAGGAATAGGAAGAACCTTGTCAGTTGACAACAGAGACTGTATGTGAAGGAGGAGGAGGAGTGGTAAATATGCTGGATAATTAGTGTGAGGTCAAGTTTTGGAAGGCTCTGAAAAACAGTAGAGAGCTTTGGACTTGCTGTAAACAATGGGAGTGAACACAAGGACATTAGAGGTTGCATGAGTAAGATTTCTATGGAAAATATCATTAGGAAACAGGAAACAGTTTCTTAGAATGGCTGCTTTAGTGATGACAAGAAAGCAACATTCCTCTGCATATCATAGTTGGAAAGCATAACTATATTTTTTCCTAAAATGGTAACTAACATCAAAAGGTTATACCCTAACCAGTTAAGAAAGCAGATATTAGCACCTAGGAGAGGAAGGCATTACAGAAAAACCCTAAAGTCAGATTTCAGTATGGATCCAATATACCATTGATATAAAAAGAAAAGAAAAAATCTTCCTGAAAAGGTTTGCAAGACATTTGCTGGGGTAAAATGTGTTTCTCTATTTTGGAAGAGACAAATGAAGTCTTCTGCAAAACACTGATTCAAATGTGGGTAATGAGCAGATGGAATATGAAGAGAGGACAAAAAGGGGATAGGGTGCTCTAGCGATCACAGATGAGTAAACTCTTGCACAGCAATAATATTGCTACCACTAACAATAGCCAGAATGCAACAGGGGACTGAAATGCCAGCCCTATATTAACAGTCCTTGTCAGTTATAAAATGGGCTAATAAATAAAACTAAACAAGATAAAAAGATATTTTACTGTTTCCAGAACCCGTGAGTGGGTTTGTTTATTTTTGCTTGGTAATTTGGGTTTGTTTTTTTTTACTTGGTGGTTTTTCCATACATATTTTTAAATAAATATATACATTTAAAGGATAAAATCAATGAATATTAAGATCATTATAGGGAACAGGGGATTCAAAGTTACAATTATAAGCCAATTTTTAAAGGACAAAGAACATAATAATAGGGGTACACTATGTTTGTATTCAGATCAATAATTTTATTTTCTAATTTCTTATTTAAAAGATGGCAATGGCATAAAATGCCAGTAGTTAAAACTTTCTGAGATGTTCAAAAGTGACATTGATACTAAAGCCACTTCTGATACATTTTAATAGACAGAAGAAGAATCACAGTCTGAAAAACTGTCAGGGAATTTTGAGATCCTGCTCTTTAAAGTGTAAATATTGACATGAAATTCTACGGATTATCTGCTTTTCAGCTGCTATTCACCAAGTTGCCATGCATGTAAAGCATATTGCACAATCAATTTCACTGAAAATCCGATTTATCAATAGCCTTGCTTACTTGATTATTTTGACTGGAAATGAGTAGAAGCAGTGATAATATGAAGAAAGATAATTTTTGACATTTGAAATAAATGTCAAAAGGCATGAATAGCTACAGTCTCAATTCATGTACTTTTTTTTTTCTTTCTGGATTCTGAAGTGCAAGCTAAGATAATCAGTTTTGTGATTACATTTTTTTGATCCTAGATACCAGACATTGGCAATTTAAAAGGCCGACCTAAAAGTGTTGAATCATTGATCTTTGGCATGGCATTTTCTTTGTCCCAAGATAAATACTATCTCTAATAGGCCTACTACATTCTGTTATTATAAGGAATATCTCTGATACGCATTTCAGAAATCAGTATCAGCATATAAGAATAAAGGGTAGGATACAGTTCCTAACCTAACATCATATAAAGTATTTTTTGACAAATTACATTGTGGGGGGGCGCCTGGGTGGCTCAGTTGTTAAGCGTCTGCCTTCGGCTCAGGTCATGATCCCAGGGTCCTGGGTTCAAGCCCCGCATCGGGCTCCCCGCTGGGCGGGGAGCCTGCTTCTCCCTCTCCCACTCCCCCTGCTTGTGTTCCCGCTCTCACTGTGTCTCTCTCTGTCAAATAAATGAATAAAATCTTTAAAAAAAAAAAACAAAACAAAAAAACAAATTACATTGTGGGGGGTAGAGGTAATGGATACATTCAGAAACAGTTACTGACATAAAACTAGTAGAAGCTTATGTCTGAATAGGGTAGATGTGAGGAACATTGTGATGTGCACCCAGATACCTCTTCAATGTTGGACTTAATGCCTTAGTTGCTGAAAGTGCTGTGCAAAACATGCCTTTGCCTGTCAGTTCCTTACAGATTTGCCTTAACTGCAGAGAGCCATATCCTCTAAGGTTGCATCCCTTTCCAGACGGATCTACATTAAAGATCAGGTCAGTACAGGTGTGTAAATTCCTGGCTGTATCAGCCCTACTCTAGACAACTCTAAAGGTATATTCTAGCAGCATACATACTCATGGCTTGGTGTCTTTGGGGGGCTCCTGGAGGGCTCGGTCGGTTGAGCATCTGACTCTTGGTTTCATCTCAGGTCATGATCTCGGGGTTGTGGGATCGAGCCCCGCTCCAGCTTTGTGCTCAGCCAGAGTCTGCTTGTCCCTCTCCCTCTGCTCCTCCCCCTGCTCATGCTCTCTCTCGAAAGTGAATAAATACAATCTTAAAAAACAAACAAACAAAAAACTGTCTTTGGGACTGCTTTGCAGCCTAACTTCTGTCTGTCCAATCCTGCTTCCTTCCCTTTCCTTCCATGTGTGTTGGTCTAAAGGTACTCCACACTAAACTCCTACCTGGTAAACTTCATCTCAGGGTCTTCTTTCCACAGAACTCAACTCAGAGCAGTTGTCATTAAAAAAAAAAAAAAAAAAAACTTAGGAGTTACCTTATTCCCTTCATAACTCAAGTACAAACTGAAATACATTTTTCTTTCTTCTATATGTCAGAATAAAATTATTTGGTTAAAAGTTTAAGCCAGGGATGGGGCACCTGGGTGGCTTAGTCGTTAAGCGTCTGCCTTCAGCTCAGGTCATGATCCCAGGGTCCTGGGATCAAGCCCCGCATCGGGCTCCCTGCTCAGCGGGAAGCCTGCTTCTCCTTCTCCCACTCCCCCTGCTTGTGTTCCCTCTCTTGCTGTCTCTCTCTCTCTGTCAATTAAATAAATAAATAAAATCTTAAAAAAAAAAATTTAAGCCAGGGTTAAATTTAGAGTATGATTCATTGAAAACATCAAAATAAAAGAATAATCTGATGCTCTGGATGACTCATAATTTTAGCAGATATTTGCAAATGCTAAGAAATCACTTGTTGGAATGTATTTATTTTGTTATGTGTTGAAATACACTACCCTGGTATAGTTATAAAAGTAATTGGCTTTATGGAGAAGACATCAGCCTTAGAATTTATTAGCTTGTATATTAGTTTTCTATTGCTGTGTAACAACTCACCACAAATTTACCAGTTAAAACAACATATATATATTAGTTCACAGTTTTATGTGGGTCAGGTGTACAGATATATCTTAACCGGGTCCTCCGCTCAGGATTTCACAAGACTGAAATCAAAGTGTTGTCAGGAATGCAGTCTCATCTGGAAACACAACTAAGGAGGAATCCATTTCCAGACTTACTCAAGCTGTTGGCAGAATTTGGTTCCATGTGGTTGGAGGACAGAGTCCCCATTTTCTTGCTGTCAGCCGGGGGGCCACTCTCAGCTGCTGGAGATTGCCCTCGGCTCTTTACCATATGGCCATCTCCATAATCAGCTCACAACATGGCATTTGCTTCTTTAAGACCAGCAGAAGAATCTCATTTGAGTCTCTCTTGCTCTGAATGCCTCTCTTCAGGAAAGACCTGAATCCTCTTTGAAAAGATGTTCTTGATTAAGTCAAGCTCAGCCAGGATAATCTCACTTTTGATTAACTCAAAGACAGTGTATTGAGAACCTTGATTACATATGCAAAATCTCTTCTCCTTTGTGATACAGGTAATCAAGGAGAGAAATCTCATCATATTTACAAATCCTACACACACTCAAAAGGAAGGGATTATACAGAGCATGTATACACACGGGGAGAGGGGCAATTGCAGAGTCCATATTAGAATTCTGCCTACCACATATGGGTTTTGTGTTTATAAACACCTCATTTTCATATAAATTAAATAGCTTCACATTTCTACTTACTTCAATTCATGCCTTAAAGGTTTGCAAGATATTTGGCATACATTTTATCTGGTGTGTGTGTGGTGTGTGTGTGTGTGTGTGTGTGTGTGTTTATCCAATAATAGAGAAAAAAAGTTACGGGGGTGGTTAATGTCCTTTCAGTATCATTGAGTCACAGGTCCACCTGAAGGTTATTTAGGAGAGTAAACTGTGTTTGAGTTACTGTTTACTATTGGTTAATGTTCCCAGACATGATGATGTTACATGTTAAATTATGGATTTTCATTTGGTATAGGTGCAAATATTTGGTAGAAAGGATAACCCAGAAGTTACAGGTTATAACCCTGTGAGTCAATAACCAATTGTGTATATAATCTAGCAATTTTATACATTCCTTTTTATATTACTTCCGCATAGCTCCTCAATTTCACTTTTAAATTAATCTCACCATTGTACTGGCTCCCTCAATAATAAATTATTTAAATAAATATTTGACCTCACATATTTGTATAAAGTTCATTCCAATTACATGAGTTATTCAAATGGTTATATGATCCAACTAGTTACCTGACACTTGGATATTTTTTACACTCTTGCTGCCAAAGCCAACCTAAGTTTGAACATTTGTTATTGGGAATTCTGTATTTCCCCAGGCTTCCTTTCAATTTTAAGTTGACAGAAGGTCCTTCCTATAATGAGGGATGATCACATACCCTGTTTTTCAAGCTATACCTGTATATATGTAATATAACATCACATTAATTCTGGCAGAATGTACTCAATGAATATTCTCGAATCAATGACTACATTAATGAAAGAATGGTAAATTGAGGTGAAGATTGTTAAAGAACAATATTATATAGTAGTCTTGTAAAAGTTTTATAAAAAGATAATTTCAAAGGTTAAAAAACTCAATTAGAAGTCTAGTTCAGTTGGCTTACTTGGCAGTAAGCCACTCCCTGAAACCAGGTGTTCTATGAAATGTCAACACGGGTCCCTCGGTGGCTCAGTCAGTTAAGCATCTGCCTTTGGCTCAGGTCATGATCTCAGGGTCTGGGATCTAGACCTGCATAGGGCTCCTTGTTCAGTGAGGAGTCTGCTTCTCCCTCTTCCCCTGCCCCTCCCTCCGACTCGTGTGCTTGCTCGCTCTCTCTCAAATAAATCAATAAAATCTTAAAAAAAAAAAAATGTCAACACAAACACATTCACAATTATTTTATTGTTCTACGGATCCTTGAGTTGTCTTTTTCCCCATTGCTTTTCTGTTCTTCAGGTTATATAATTTCTATTATTGTCTTTAAATTCTCCCTTTCCTCTGTCATCTTTATCTCTTATCTGCTCTTGAGCACATTCAATGATTTTTTTTTTAATTTCACATGTTTTTCAGTTCTAAAATTGCCATGAAACTCTTTTTTAGAGTTTGAATTTTTCTACTGATAATGTATATCTTTATTTTCATCTCAAGTATGTTCACCATTACCTCATGGAACAATGAACATGGTTATAATAATCTGTTTTGAATCTTTGATAATCCCAGTGTCTGTGTCATCTCACAGCTGGCATCTGTCGATGGTCTTTCCCTTTAAATTTTATCAGATTTTCCTAGTTCTTTGCATGCCGAGTGTAGGTGCACGGACAGCACTGACGCCACATCTTGTTCATGCTCTTGCAGTGACCTCCCTCAGGGCTATTTGTTTTAGGCCCCGTGGAGGTTGATGTATGCTCTGCCCAGAATGTTGTAAGGCTTGTTCTGATTTTCCCTAAAGTGGCACACAGAAGGCTCCGCGTTACATAACTAGTAGAGATAACTGGCACACAGACGGTGTAACTTTACATACCTACCCTGTGACCTCCCCACCATGCCCTTCACTCTATAAAAGCTGGGGATTAAGGGCTGCACTTGGCAGAGAACAGGGGTGGAGATTACCTGTGTTTTGGTTAGATGGCCTGCCCAATTCCCCTTGTCAGTAAGTTACCCTGGGTAAAACTCTGTGTAAACGGTATGGAGTGGCTTGCTGAGTAGCTTGCTTCATTTTTGGTCACAAAGGGCCTTCTTGGTCTGAAGGATATTTTACTGACCCTGCTCTACCTTCTAACAATTGGCAAGCCAGCAAGGAAACTGAAAATGAAACAAGCATGGGTAAAGGAGCCCTCCTGGGGTAAGGCTCCTTGTCCCTGGAGGGGAAGGAAGGCTGGTTGTTGTGGGGGAAATCCCAAGCTGGCCAGCTCCCAACACATGCGGAGTTGGCAAGGTTTTTTGAGTGTTTCAGACCAGTGCGCAAGTACAGGGACAACCTGAAAACACCCAAGATATCGTTAGATATTCCATGTGAAACTGGGGGGAAAGGGAGATGGAGAAGGGAAAGTGAACAAACTGTTGTGGTGGCTTGTCCATTGATCTGTGCACTGCAAGACACTGGAAGGGGAGTTGTGAACGGGGAGAGCATTGGAGTGGACTCCAGAAGCGTTGGATTGGGAGAGGGGATTGTGGGAGCGTAATGGTCCTCTGACGTAAACACTGTGTCCAGGAGAATCCAATAGCAGGAGGAAAACCTACAGATTGTGGATGTGAGAGCTGTTCTATTTCAAAGGAGATGGGCCCCTGGGGCATGGGATCCCTGGGATGGTGCCTCCTCTGATGGAGAAGACATTGTCCCGGGGGGAGGAAAATGACTTACTTACAGGCATGCCCTTTAGTTCGGACGAAGACCCAGACCACGTGTGAGCCTGTGGATGATAGAGAAGGGGTTCCCACTGGTCAGAAAATGATTATGAGGGAGGATTCTGCCACTGAATTGGTGGAACTAACCAGCCGCTTTGAGCAAAGGGGCCTAGAAGGAGTGGCAGCTTGGGTATTGTGACTGTGGGATGGTGGGGGGAGATGGTGTTCTGTTAAATGAGTTTGAGATGTCAAAGATGGCCTCAGTCACTGCTTGATGTGCCTTGCAGCAGGGCTTCTGTGCCACAGGCAAGGGTGAGCGTCCCTGGTACTTGGCTATTTTGATTGGATAAATGTTAGCATTAGGCTAATCTGGTCTGGCAGGGGGATGCTTCCTCCCTTCCACTGCACTGGACCTCTGGGCAGGCCAGTTTTCCTATGGAAAAACTGTAGGAGATTACATGTGGACTGGGAATGAAGGCCATTTGTGCTCAGCATTTGGGAAGCCCAGACTAAGAATTCTCTTTCTCTGGCATGAAAGACTGCATCTTGCAGTGGGCCCCAGGGGCATGGTATGGGGCTTTAGCATTTGTCCTGGCTCCTCTGGCCAACTGGCCCAGTGCTACCGTAGCAGCCATGGTGGCTGACTCAAGTGAGACCGAATCTGTCGTAGGGAATAGATGGGTGGAAAAACAAGGGAGCCTACTGACAGTAAAATGGCAGAAAGGGGGCCTATCAAGGTCTCTCATAAACAGTTGTGGCAAGATCGAATACTACTAACGGGGACCTGAGAGAAAATATAGACAAACAACCCAATTTGGTCTTGCTAGGAAAGTGTTGCCGAAGGGAAAGCAGTTCACTCCCTCAAAGGAAGGCTCAAGCTAAGTATGTCACCGAGTGCCCCTCTGCTATTGGAGGAATTTCAGGGGTGGATATGCCCCCTTACTCCTTAGAGAGTAGGTGTTAGGCCAGCATTGCACTTTAGTGCACGTAATAGGGGGCAAACAGAGGCCCCTTGTTGAATTAACCATTTATTGGGTCTCGCACTAACAGACTGTACTAGCTGTACTAGACACTGAACACATGCTTCCTATGGAAACCACTTGAAATTCTGGGGAGAAATAAACACTACTGATGCTTATGGGGGACAAATTATCAAAGTCAGACAAACTACAGATCAGCAGGCTCCCTCCCTGCATTTTTCCCCATTCCTGAATATATTTTGGGCCTTTATATTTTATAGGATCTGCATCTAACTACAACAACAGGTGAATTCAGGTTGTGTACCTGAGTAGTGGAACTCATCATTGCGGTCACACAAAGTGGGAACCTATACAGCTCCTGGTTCCCTGGAGAGTAATAACCCTAAAACAAGGTAAGCTACCTGTTGGGCATAACAAGATTATTGCCACCTTTGGAGAATTAGAAAAGGCAGGGGTAACTGTGCCTGCTCAGAGCTCCTTCAGTAGTCCAGTTTGGACTATAAAGAAATGTAATGGGACCTGGCCAATGACAATAGATTATAGGGAACTCTATAAAGTTACTCAGCCCATCCATGCCACGGTGCCCAGTATAGTCTTATTGTTGGAAAAAATCATGGCATCTATTAAGACATCATTATATACTGGACCTATCTAACATTTTTTATAGCATTCTGTTAGGATGTGAATCCCAAGACCAATTTGCCTTCACATGGAGTGGCAAACCATAGGTCTCTCAGGCGTTGCCCCAAGGGTATTTTTATAGTCCCACCATTGGTCACGGGATGGTAGCTACAGATTTGGAAAAGTGGGTATTACCAGAGGAGATGGTGCTTCATCGTTACATAGATGATGTTATGTTAACTTGTGATGATTTATCCTCCTTGTCCGAAGCAGTCACATTATTATAGGCATACTTAAAGGCATGAGGATGGGAGGTAAATACTGATAAGATCTAAGGGCCAGCTCAATCACTATGACCTCACCACCATGCTCATCACTCTATAAAAGCTGGAGATCAAGGTCTGGACTTGAGAATAGGGGTAGCACATAGCTACCTACCACCTGGGACATCCTTCTGCCCTGATATCCCCATCAGTAAGTTACCCTGAATGAAACTCTGTAAATGGTACGGAGCGGCTTACTTCATTTTTCAGTCTTAAAGTGCTTTCTCAGTCTCGAGGACGTATTCCTGAGACTCCTACACCTCATAACACCATGTAAATTTGGACCGTGTCTTGGATATTGTTAATACTATGCTGTGAGATTCTGTGACTTGATAATAATTTTTGAAGAATGTGGCTTTTCTGTGTTTTCAGTTGGAAATCAACCCAGTTAGTTTCAGAATGCAAGTTCTGTGTCACCTTCTGTGTGTGGTGGTCCCCGTATCAGTTAAGTTTTCCAAACTCTTTTATGCTTTTTGGGTCTGCCATATTGGCTACTCAGAGGCTAGTCTAATACTTAAGCAGTTGTTGATACAGGAAACTTCTTGAAGCCTTTGCTATACTTCTTTGGGTTTGTTCTGCTCATTAATAGCTTAAGAACGAGCCTGGAATTTATGTTGCTTCATCTGTGGATTTAAGAATTGCTCTTTTCCAGATTCTTCTCTGGAACTTCTCCTACATACTCCAACTCTAAGCTACCCCCCCCCCCCCCCCCTTTTGTGGACTTCTCTGACTGGAAAATGAAATTCTCTTGTAGTTCTAGCCTTTTACACTGTTGTGCAGTTCCATGTGACTGAAATCTCCTTTAGGGCAAAGTGGTGAGAAAAAATTTCCATTCAGGTTTTCATTTTCATCCTCAATCTACCTGCTCTACTTTACACCTGAGATTCTTCAAGTGGTTGCTTTTTCTTGAAAAAGTTTTTAGCTGTAATCAGTGGGATATACAGACCAACTCGGCTGGCCTCCGAAGATTTTATTTATTTACTTATTTATTTAGACCTCCAGTCATTTTAAATGGGCAAAATACAGTGTTTCACATCTAACCAAAACTCAGTTTTAGAAAATGTAATGAAACCATACTGAGCTGGATACATAATTATATTGCTATGTCAGATTCTCAGTTTTTTTGTAATCATCGACTAGTACAGTAAATATGGTGAACAGTTGACATATAAATAGTATTTTCTTCTCTTCCATTGTAATGTCTCTCTCCCTTTCCTTCCTTATATACAGTTTTGTTCAGTCAAGCAAAAACATCTAAATGTGACAGGTTCTGTGGAAATTCTGTCAGAGCAAATGAATGATAGGGAATGGATCACATTGAGTTTGAGACTGTGATTCCACTCTTAATACCATGAGTATTTAAGGGACAGATCCTCTTCATTGCAATATTTTAGAATATTTTATTTATTTGAGAGAGAGAGAGCACAAGTGGGGTGGGGAGGGGAAGAGGGAGAGGGAGAAGCAGGCTCCCCGCTGGAGCCCGACATGGGGCTCCATCCCAGGACCCTGGGATCATGACCTGAGGCGAAGGTGGATGCTGAACAGACTGAGCCACCCAGGTGCCCCTCTTCATTGCAATATAGAATGCCTTTTGCATATTATTCAAGACTTGAGCACCCCCTTTTTACTAAATGTATTGAGTCTTAGGGATAGAAATATAAAAATTTGCCAAAAAATGTTACATTGAGAGTTCTACAAATTTGATACTAAGCACTAAGAGGTGTTCCAGAAACATGTTAATTGGGAGAGATGATTTGTGAGTATGCTTATATAACAGTTCTGACTTTTCTCCATAATTGCACAGTAGTTAACATGGCGAGAGTGACAGTACTCTTTACTGTGCATAGGTCAGAATTCTAGCATTAAATTGAGAGAGACTACAGATGTGCCTATGAAGAATGTCTTTGTTCATGAAAAGGATAAACTGACCTGAAGTTTCAGAGAATATTTTAATTAAACTTGAAATTCAGTTTGTATGCCAGGATCTATGTTGAATTAATTCCAGGATAAGCAGCTCTACCCATAAACATGAAATGGGGCAAAGGAAGTCCAAAGAGTCACTAATGGGAAGAGCAAGAGGAAGAAATATAGGGATGATGAATCAAAAAAAAAAAATGTAGAGAGTTATAGTCTCACATCAGTACATCCATTCTATGTTTTGAACATGAGGAAATCTAAATTCTAATTTGGTAAAATATATATATATATATATATATATATATCAGCTGTAGTTCACAGGGGCACTCGGAGATAGAGTTCAGCAAAATAGGGGTGAGCAAACTCTGTAAAAGGGCCAGATAATATTTTAGGCTTTGTGAGCTGCATGGATTTTGCTACAACTCTATCCTTGAGGTACAAGAGCAGCTATAAACAATAAGTCAGTAGGTAAATAGGGGTGGCTAAATTCCAAAAGAAATTTAGTAACACAGGTAGCAGTCCAGATTTAACACATGGGTTGTGGTTTGCTGAGACCTAGCCTACAGCACAAACTGCTTGATTCCCCATTGAATATCAACTGCATATCCCTGTGCCGGCAAAGGGGACTTGACTTGACTTTAGCAGAGTACAAGGGATTCAAATTGAATGTTAGGGGTGAGTTTTTCTGCTCTCTGCATCTTACAGTACATTTAAAAATAAAATGGATTAGTGGATAGATGAATGTGATAAGCAACTATGGTAAATGTTAATTATGGAATCTAGGTAACAGATTTTCAATTTCAAATTTCAGATTTCAAATCAACAGATTTTTTGTTTCAACAGAAACAAAATTGTCAATGTAGAAAATTTTAATATGGGACCAAATTCAAATTTCTTAAAATATGTAAGGTTAACTATAAAAATTCTTACTAAAATTAATTTAGTGCAATAGTCTTATGACACATTAGAAATATGCAGTTTAAAATGAAATATTTTCAAAGAATTATATATGCATCAGTTATACCTAAATTAGCTACAGAATTTGTACACTTTCTCCATACAGCTTTTTATCACAGAGCTTAAAGTTGGTTGCCAGAAAAAGCAACAAACGTTTAAGTTAAATGACGTAAATGTGGTTACTGATCCAGTTTGTAGGGTTTGTTTTATTCAGTCATATAAACATTTATTTTATCTAGGGTTTAAAGACAAGTCATATTATGATTTTTATTCAGTTCTGTTAAGATTATGGGAAAGGGTGACATGACCCAGTACACATACAATGAGAAGTCAAGACAGCCCAACCTGTGAGTGGTTAACTATAGTGTTCATATATATATATTTTTTTTTTTTTTTCCTGAACTATATATAACTTTTTTCTCGGCAGGGAAAGCTAAATGAAAATAGAAAATGGTCTCTTACCACTCTGTTGTAATAGTATGCCTAATTTGAAAGTTACTACTGTTGTTCAGGTCTAATCCCATTAGAGGCAAATGTACATTACTTACCATTGTCAGCAAAACATTATCTTTAATGATCCAACCATTAGAATCTATATAGATTTTTATAGCATTTGCCTTTAAGTATATGAATCCTAAAGAAGCTGTAATCAATGGATTATGTTAAATATTTTGATCAACCTGTCAAATATGAAGTTTATTAATGGTTCTTATTTTTATATCGTGCCATCTCCATCAATGAGGAAAAGAGCCATGGAGTAGCAAAATATATTAACCAATCATGAAGAAAGCCTTCCATCTCTACTCTTTGATGTGATGTTGACATTATTACTGACTGGTGTACTTTGATGCAAGTATGAGAAAGTAGTTCTAAAGTTATGTATACATATAAAAATCACCCAAAGTTACAAGCTGTGTAAATAGTAAGAGTAGCAATCATTCTCAAAATTCCTGTGTATCTTAACGCTACTAAAGTCAGGCCAAAAGCATCTTCATTTTGCCTTGGATGCTCAGATAGTTTCAGGGAGGAAGATCTTCCTCTGACCTATGCTTCTTCTGGCTGGACTTAGCATCAAATGGACACAAGACAGAGTCACAGGAGAAAATCAAATTTAATCAAATTAATAGGCATGCATGGGGGAATTCACACAGACAGAAGTTGCAAAGACAGTGAGGCAACATGAAGCTCACAGGCGCTAAGGAGAGGGATAGGGGACTGAGGACACAAAGGGGAGAAAGACCATTAACAGGTGGGTTTTGTTTTGTTTTGTTTTGAAGATTTTATTTATTTATTTGACAGAGAGAGAGTGAGCACAAGTTCAGAGGGAGAGGGAGAAGCAGGCTTCCCACTGAGCAGGGAGCCAGACGTGGGGCTCCATCCCAGGACCCTGGGATCATGACCTGAGCCCAAGGCAGTCGCCCAACCAACTGAGCCACCCAGGTGCCCCTTGATTACTTTTAACTCAAAATAATCTTTCTGCCAAAGTAGCCCACCTTGCCCTGGGCCCCTACCGTTGTCAACACTTCACATTTGAATTAATAGCTCATGGTTTTCAGCCTTATTTTTTTTTTCTTTAATGACAAGATAGCAAGTACAAAGAGCAAATCAGCTGAAGTCATGTTCAGTCATAAACAGTTCAAGGAAATAAAAATTAGCAAACTAAGGAAATCAGGCCACTTTTAAACCATTGAGTTAATAGAGACCAGAGTTGCATTTGATCAAAACCTAATACAAATCAGTAATGCATGTTAAAATTAGATTTCCACTGTTGGGTATTCTTCTCTAAATGGTTACTTAGCCACTACATAATGAATAATAAGGCAAATGTAGTTCAAGTACACTTGGAAAGGTGTGCTCAGTGACACTATCAGACCAAAGCTTTTAAATAACCAACAAGCAAAAAATGTGATTGCACATATGCTACCATAAGCCCAGAACTATGCAGTTGGAAGACATGCAAAAGAAGTTCAAGGACTCTGCCTGATTTTTGCCTCTTAGTTAAGAGAAATTTAAAGTGACAGCTTAAACACGACACTGTTTGTTGATACATCTGTAGTAGAATTTGTATTTAATATAGCCCCCCGATTAAATGGGCTCTTAAACACATGATACAAGTGATAAAGTTACAGTTTAAAATTCTTTTAAAATTTTATTTTCTGTTAGAATGAAGTTATATTTCTAGTTGGTTCTCTCTTACAGTAATTGACTGGAATAAGCAAATGTCAGGCTCAGGAGGCCAGGAGAGCACTGAAGCAGCCTTTAAACATTCGCATCCATGTTACTTGCACAGTGTATGTGAAGCAATAGCAGCTTGTGGATCTAGCACACATTCTGGCCCTTGACCAACACTTATCTCTTGCCTTCTTGATGACAGCCATTCTGACTGGTGTGAGGTGATACTTCATGGTGGCATTGCTTTGCAATTCCCTGATGATGAATGATGTTGAGCATCTTCTTATGTACCCTTTGGCCATCTCTATGCCTTCCTTGGGAAAAATGCCCATTCAGGGCTTTTGCATGGTTGTTGCTGTTGTTGTTGTTTTAGAAAGAAAGAGCTAGCTAGCATGCATGAGTTGGGGGGGTCGGGGTTAGGTACAGAGGGAGAGGGAGAGGAGAGAGAATCTTAAGCAGGCTCCAAGCAGAGCGTGGAGCCCGGCATGGGGCTCCATCTCACAACCCTGAGATCATGACCTGAGCAGAAATCAAGAGTCAGATACTTAACCAAACGACTGAGACACTTAGGCGACCCTTCTGCCTGTTTTTTTAATTGGATTGCTATTTTTTTTATATGTGTTGTAGGTTTTCCTTACCTACTTTGGATATTCATTCCCTATCAGGTATACAGTTTGCAAATATTTTTTCCCAGTCTGTAGGTTTCCTTTTTATTTTGTTGATTCTTTCTTTTGCTGTGCAGAAGCATTATAGTTTGACATAGACCCTCTGGTAGATTTTTTGCTTTTGTTGCTTATGCTTTAGATGTCATATCCAAACAATCATTACCAAGACCAGTATCCAGAAACTTTTTCCTTGTATTTTCTGTTAGGACTCTTAGGGTTTCAGGTTTTATGTTTAAGTCTTTAATTCAGTTAGAGTTAATTTTTGTGAGTGTTATAAGATAGAGATCCAATGTCATTCTTTTCCATGTGACTATCCAGTTTTCCCAGCACCATTTATTTAAAAGACTGTCCTTTACCCATAGAGTATTCTTGGCTCCCTTGTCCTATGTTGGTTAACCAGATATGCTCAAGTATATTTTGGGGCTCTCAATTCTGTTCCATTGGTCTACATGTGTGTTTGCTAATTCTCTTTTCTGAAATTTCAAATTTGCTCTTGAATGCCTATAATGAATTTTTTATTTAGTTACTGTTTTTTCAGTTCTCCAATTTATTTGCTTTATCTCTTTATTTCCTCTATTGAAACATAGTCATCATACCTTCCTTTACTTCTGTAATTGCAGTTTTCTTTAGTCCTTCGAACATATAATGGCTACTTTCAAGTCTTTATTAAATACAATATCTAGTTGCTCTCACAGATAGTTTATATTGCATACTTCCCCCCCCCCAAGTGAGTGAGTTACACTTTCCATTTTCTTTGCATGGACTTATGTTTTGTTGGAAACTTCACATTTCAGGTAATATAGCCTTTGTTCAGTGAGTGGAGTGTTAAAGGAGCCTCCTCCACCTCTCGGTCACACATGCCCAGATCCTAGCCTCAGCTATAGGTGCCTGTGACCTGGATGACAAATGCTGAAATCCTGCCCCTCTTGGGAAGAAAACCTTTTCACTAGGAACTGGGGAGAGAGGGAACTCTGTCTTCTTCCCTGTAGCAGTCTAGAATGGAGTGTCCTTCTCACTGAGCTTGACCAGGGGAGAGAGGACATGGATATTGGTTCAAATACAAAGATTCTCATAATTCTTACCTTGTTTTAATAGATTTTTCTTCAATAAATGTTCTTCTTTTGTAGTATTCCTTTAGGTCGATTTTCAGAAACATTAAATGTTTGTCTTTTTAAGTAATTTTTACCCCTTACAATGGCACGTGAGTCTGCGGAGCTCTTTACACTGTCAGGCCAGATGTGGAACCTCAGCTCTTTATTATCACGACCTGATTTAAGAATATATGTTACATCATGACCCGGTAAATACACACGTGTGTGCACACTTAATTGTAACCAGATTTTACAGAATGATACTTTTCCTTACAAAGTGTGACTCATTCCACTATCTTCCTATTCTGTTTTGCTTAATTAAAAAAAGTACTAGTTGGCAATATCTGGATTGATTCTTCTATCCACTAATTGTGACTAACATATTAAAAAACACTGCTCAAGTTGATTTGTAGTCTTTGTTTATTTGCCCACTCATTTGTTCTTTTATTAATTGAATCTATAATTATTTAGCACATTAGTTCAGTTTTCATTTTTGAAAGTACACATATGAGCGAAATGTAATTATTATTCAGGGGAGCTTAAAATCTACTTGGGGAACATATTAAATGTAAAAATGCTATTGACAACAGACCTAATATTGGACCGTGTTAAGCAGAGGAGTAATGCAATCCTACCTATGTTTCAGGAAGTCAAATCTGTTGGTGATATAGAGGTTGGAGGGGTGATGGGGAGAAGCCAAAATCTGGTATATCAATTCGGAAGCTTTTGAATAAAGTCAGCAACATTGTGTGAGTCCAAATTTAAATGTTATAGTAGAATCAAATACAAGAGTTGACAAATGGGAATCTAAGAGACATGTAGCAAATCGGGTCATAATACAATGGTAGGGAATTTTAAAATAAAGACGTTTCCATGTGCAGTGGAGGATGCCTGTGACATTATTTACTTGAAAGGGGAATAGGAGGAAGAAGGGATAGGTTTAGGGGGGAAATTGGCAAGAAAGTGTTTCTTTTTGTGGTTGTTGATAATTTGTTTTTAATTGAGAAAATATGAACTGTGAGAAAAACATTAATTTAAAAGTCTGGTAGAAATTGCAGGAATTAGGGACGCTCAGTTGGTTAAGCGTCTGCCTTCGGCTCAGGTCATGATCCCAGAGTCCTGGGATCGAGTCCCAAATCAGGCTCCTTGCTCGATGGGGAGTCTGCTTTTCCCTCTGCTTGCCGCTCCCTCTGCTTGCCGCTCCCCCTGCTTGTGCTCTCCCTCTCTCTTTCTGACAAATAAATAAAGTCTTTAAAAAAAAAAAAATTTCAGGAATTGAACAGAAAGTGTTACACCATTGAGTGAAAATAAAAAGTATTCAGCAACCCTGATATTTATGAAATTATATTTAACTTTAATATGTATTATGTAAATGTTTGGTACTATTATTTTTGTGTTTTTTAATGTAATGCATATAGTCACATTCATTTTAGTGAAAAGTAGTAGTTATAAAAGAAAGCAATTTAAAGAGTTAGGGTATATTAAAGTACAATGATTATATTTGAAATCAATTATGAACTAAAAAATTTGCAAGAGACCATGTTATCGATATATTTTGACTTCAACGGTGAACTACTTGAAAGTAAAGTAAATGACCGCGTTTAGACATTTACCAGTGATCTTGATGCTTCCGGGTTTATAAAAGCAGCAAAAAATAATAATATGCATTTGCACTTGCATACTGTAGCTGAAATACCTTCCGCTCCTGATCACATACATAAGAACCAGTTTCAAATTCCAGCACAACCGCTTATTAACTATGTAAAAATGAAAAGTAATTTTTTTCTTTATACCTTGTTTCTTCATCAAAAAGTGCAGAGTAACACCAGCTCCCTCCTAGATTTGTGAGGATTCCACACAGAAGCTAAATGAAGGGACCAGCATCCACACCTGGCATGTAGTGGCTACAAATGTATGAGATACAGGAAAAGACCTGCATCTTCACATTAAATAGTAAAAATGAGTGAGCTGCTCAATCTGACATTCACAGTATTGCTGGAAGGAACACAGGCAAGCATTATTCTTCTACTTTAGTAGCCATGTTATCATGGTGCAGAGTGACTATGATCTTTGGTGTGAATAATATTATTGCTCAGGTCATGTCATATTTAGTCAATACTAATGACTATAATGCCCCAAATTTGAAGATAAAGATAAGTACATTAGAAACTACTGCCAAGGGGCACCTGGGTGGCTCCAGCGGTTAAGTGGTTTTGGCTCAGGTCATGACCTTGGGTCGTGATATTAAACCCCAGTCAGGCTCCACACTGAGCACGGAGTCTGCTTGAGATTCTCTCCCTTTCCCTTTCCTTCCCCTTCTCCCCACTTGTATGTGTGCTCTCTCTCTTTCTCTAAAATAAAATCTTAAAAAAAGAAGAAAAAGAAACTACTGCCCAGTTGAATGTTTACCCATTAAAGTGGTTTATATACTCCCATAATTTCAATGATTCTAACCATTCCAAATAGGGCATATTGCTAGGAACTGTTTTGTAATTAGCAATTACCAAAAGTCACTTATTTTTTGAATGATAATTTGTGATGGTGCTAATATCTACAGAACAAATTCTCAAATGCACATTTCTATTATATTTTTATAGTTTTAAAATGAGAATATTATAGGTGCCTTTCAGCTAGTTGTCATAGAGATTTGTCTTCCCCAACACTTAATCTATAGGGGTTTCAGATGTAATCCCATTTACTCATAAATGCCTCTCCAAGGCCTCTGAGATTTCCGTTGGACAGACAGATGCTGGCAGTGATGGTCAGGCAGCCTGTTGCCAGAGAGGCAGGGGCAGAATGATATTCCAGCTCTAGGGGTTCCTGATTTAATGTCCTTGGAGCAGTATCACCATGTAATTTCCGTTTGCATTAGCCCTAGTCAAGGAGCATAAAGGACTGTGGGAGAGGAGAAGGACCAAGGAATATATAAATAAATTGTATCATATAGAAGTATGGTAAACAAATATATATACTTCTTTTGTCTCCATCATACCCCTTTTTATCTCTGCTTTTGGAGGAGGGAGCTGTGGGACAGAAGATAAAGATGTATCACTTGGGTGCCTGGGGGGGCTCAGTGGGTTAAGCGTCTGCCTTCAGGTCAGGTCATGATCCCAGGGTCCTGGGATCGAGCCCCATGGGGAGCCCCACATCAGGGTCCCTGCTCGGCAAGAAGCCTGAGTCTCCCCCTCCCTCGGCCCCTCCCCCTGCTTGTGCTCTCTCATGCTGTTTCTCTCAAATAAATAAATAAAATCTTTTTAAAAAATCCAAAAAAACAAAAAACAAAACCCAAAGATGTATCACTTGGGATTTTCAGACATGCCTGTGGCAGCAACCAAAGCTTTAGCGCAGTTTCGGGCCCTCTGGCCTGTCCACGACTCTGGGGCCTACCCAGCCACACTGTGATCAATCTCTCTGTCACATGCATACATGCATGCATATGTGTAAAAAACAAAGAAAGTGGAATAAGGCTGTACTCTAGTTAACAGTATTTTACCAATGTAAATTCCCTTGTTCTTTTGCTATTTTACTACAATTCTATGTCACTATTGGGGAAAACATTAGGGTAAGAGTTCACAGGACTCTCTTTTTGCAACTTCCTAGGAGTCCATATTATAAAATAAAAGTTAAAAACATGATCATTATAAAACTATTGAAAATTTGAACACTAAATGGTTATGTGGTATGTGTTGATGTTAAGGAATTGTTAATTTTTAGATGTGACAGTTTTACAGGTTAACTGTAAATATTTGCAGATGATAGAATGTCTGGGATTTTTTCAACATAATATGGGAGGTGAGGAAGGGGGTGGACATATATCTGAAGCAGGATTGGCCATGATTTTCTAAATATTCATACTGGATGATGAGTGCATGGAGATTAATTCTATTTCTGCACATATTTGAAGTTGTCCATAATAAAAATAGAACCAACAGTGATTCCCCATGTAAGCCTTTTCAAACTGTACCACTTGAGACTAACTGTAAATGTCATGTTCTCAGTCAATACCATATACCACCTTATTCTCCCCCATAAAACCTTTAATTCTGCTGCCAGTGATTTGATTGTCAAATCAATACAGGGAAACCAGGTACAGACTTTGTCCATGAAGCCTCCTAAGTAGTTAATTTTAGGAATGTCCACTGTAGGCTAGATAAAATGAGTACCATTTAAATTTGCAAATCTCTTTTTAAAGAGGTCATTTAAGTCCTTTAGATCAAAAGTATATCCTCGTTCCTTAATAAGCAAGTTCAACAACATGATCACTTTAAAACAATAACACATTTTTCTGCCCATGGCACTAATTTGTGTCTGATTTAAAGGCTAGAAATCACTTTGGCACCAAGAGGTGTGTCTTGAAACATGTCCTTTGTGACTGTGCTACTAAAACTAGACACTGGCAATAAGCATCTTTTCAGAAGTAATTTGAAAGTTGTCTTTGACCTAAAAGTCGTTAGTACGTTAGTACGTGTGAAATTTTATGGAGAAAGTTTGCCCACCTGTGAAATTTGCAAAATTGTATTTACCTTTGCTATTAGTGAAATGATAGTTTTAACTGACTTTTAATGCTTCGCTTTACATTTTATTATAATTCAAAAGGACTTTCAAGGTATTTAATTTTCAACATTTCAGACTCAGTTTGTTTATGATATCCTTCCTATGCCTTAAAAGTTTTTAAGATCTCTATCAAATCACCTATATTTAACAAAGTCCTTAATGGTCTATTAGAGAAAATATTTTAATATCAAAATCACCTTATGGTCATTATTTGTGCCATATTAAGTTAATGTGGAAGAAAAGTAATTTCTTACTTTCCACTGGTGTTGACAGCCTTTTTGTTACATTCTATAATTAGAACTTCTTTGCTGATGTTGGGGAAGAAGACCTTCCTCTGCTCTAAGCTCCTTCTAGCTGGACTTAGAATCAAATTGACATCAAATTTAATAGGCGTACATGAGAGGAATTCACACAGACATGAAATTCCAAAGACAAAGCTCACAGGCACTAAGGAGAGGGGTAGGGTCTGAGGACACAAAGGGGAGAAAGAGCATTAAACAAGAAAGCCAAAGAAGACGTTTTCAAAAACAAAGGTTGCCCTGTTGGGCAGCTAAAGTTCTTAGGTGAAAGGGAGTCTCTGTTAATAGCTCTCTTCCTGGTACAGGCTCTCCTTTCCAATGTAAATGTTGGTAGTTGAGGGGGAGGCAGACAGCTTTTCCCGCATCTGCTGGGTTTTGATGACTTTTAACTCAAAATAACCTTTATGCCAAAGTGGCCCATCTTGGAAGCAGTCCACCCTTCGCCCCTACACTGAATTAAAGTAAAACAGAAGGCAAAAGAATTGAAGTAGGTTGACTTTTGCAAGGTAATATTGTTATTATTTATCTGTGATCACTGGGTGAAACCTTTTCTCCTTAGTTCTTTTAAATGCCTTTAGCGCCGACAAACATCAACTATTGCCTTTATAGAACTTAACTGGATTAATGTTGCTTTATATTTCTTGCTGTACATTTGGGGTTTAAATTGCACAGTGACGAGAGATTCATCGGACTCAAATGGAAGAAGTTCTCCAACCTGAAGTTTTACCAAAAATTCGAGATCATTGCTAGGTGGGAAGTTTGTGGTGAATGGTTCAGCATTTCTGATTAAATTTGAATATTACCCCCCTCTCTTTGTGAGACCATGGTGACTAGAGATTTATTCTGCTGCTCTAGCACTACAGTTCAACATTCATGCTGCGAGCAGCTGTGAGCCTGATACTTGTGACGTTATGGAATCCTTAGAGAATAAGAATCAGAAGGCATTTTTAAAATTTACTGAAAAGGGTCACTCTTCCCGGGATGACAAAATGGAATCCTAAAAATTTTTTTCACTGCATCTTGTATTTATGGTATACCAAGGAATAACGCAGTCCCTACAAAAATGGGAAGAACTCAACAGCCCAAATGAAAATTCGGTCATTAGTAAATTCATATGTAAAAATAACTGACCACAACAGCTATCACAAAGTCTTTTGTTTAAACATCTATTCCATTGTGATGTTTACACTCCCCTTTAGCTTTCCACTTACTGAGATGAAAGTGCTTTACAGGCTCATTAAGTATTGTTGGGCCTCAAGATGGGTTGCAATGATCTGAAGTTAACTGAGTGACATTTAAGACTCAAGTGGCCGTCTTCCTGCCACGGTTGATTACATTTGAGATGAAGAAGGTAAAAGAAGTTGAGGAACTCCTCGATAGAATAAACCAGGGGAAGGAGCACACTGAGTGGGATATTGTACATGAGGAATTTAAAATCCAAACCGATAGGAGATGCAGGTAGAAGGTCAAGTGCCGACTCCGAGAACAGGTCCAACGGTGAAACATGGGAAAGGAGACAGGGCATATTTAGGTTGGGACTCCTTGATTCATTCAGCCAATGTGTACTGAGTGTGGTGGTAGAGGGTTTGAAAGTGGACTGTGGATGCGGACAGCCTGGATTAGAATGCTGGTTCTACATAGGTGCATGACTTCGGACAATTTACTTAGCCTTTCTATACCTCAATGTTCTGATCTGTTAAATGAACTTAATCCCTGTAAAGCCGTCAGATCAGTGCTTAATAGTGGAAAGTGCCCAGGACTAACTAATACTACTATGGTCATTATCTTTGCTGTTACTGTTTTAACATTTTATTACCAGTGTTAGGGGGTGCCTCCCTGGCTCAGGGGTTAAGTGTCTGCTTCCGGCTCAGGTCCTGATCCCAGAGTCCTGGGATGGAGCCCTGCTCAGCTGGGAACCTGCTTATCCCTCTCCCTTTGCCCCTCCCCTACTCGTGCTTGTGCACTCTCTCTCTCTCTCAAATAAATAAATGAAATTATTACCAGTGCTAGGCAATGATGCCTAATCAAATAAATGGAAGCTGAATAAAACAGTGTCCATTCTGAAGAAGCTGAGCCTAGTGCAGTGTTTTTTAAATCATGGATTTAAAAGCAGTTGATCATTACAGTTAATTTACATATGGGGCTCCTGGGTGACTCAGTTGGTTAAGCGTCTGCCTTCCACTCAAGTCATGATTCCAGAGTCCTGGGATGGAACCCTGCATCACGTCGGATTTCCTGCTCAGCGGGTAGTCTGCTTCTCCCTCCCCCTTTCCCTCTACCCCTCCCCTCCCCCATGCTCCAGCTCTTGCACGTGCTTGCGCGCGCGTGCGCGCGCTCTCTCTCTCTCTCTCTCTCTCTCTTGCCTTCACTCTCTCAAGTAAATAAAATATTTAAAAATTTAGCTTACATACATTTCGAAAATACAAGAGAGAAATACAAGGTATGTAAAAATGAAGTGAATTGTTGCCATTAAAATTGTAAAATTGTAAAATTATAATAGGAAGCCAATCAGGATATATTGTGCTGTTGTAATGTATTGTAATGTTGGTTTCTAATCGTCTAGATACGAGGAGATGAGTTTCTTAGTGCTTCTTAGTATTTTGCTGGGATGTTTTCATAATCAGTGTAGGAAGTTTCCTGTCTATGAACCAACTTCATTATCTGTGGTTTCGAATCTTTTTACAGTCTAACAGAAAAATATGCAAAATATCCAAGAAACTTAAAAAAAATAAAATTGTAACTACAAAAAATAGGAACAGAAAAACCCTACAGATCTAGAATGTAAGTACTAGTGCCATAAGCATTACAGATATCAGAACTTTATTCAGCTACCCATGGGCTATATATAGCACAACTCTATAATGAGTTCATGAATAATAAGACTTCTTTATTACACATTTAAAAAATTACCATGTTAATAAGGAAGCTTTATGATATTTACAGGAAAAGTTTAAAATTTGGTATAATTCTAAAGATCAATTGTTTTTAGTAAACTGTAACCTGCTCTTACATATTTCTTTTTTTTTTTTTAATATTTATTTGAGAGAGCGAGAATGAGAGAGAGAGAGAGTACATGAGAGGGGGGAGGGTTAGAGGGAGAAGCAGGCTCCTCGCTGAGCGGGGAGCCCAATGCGGGACTCGATCCAGGGACTCCAGGATCATGACCTGAGCCGAAGGCAGTTGCTTAACCAACTGAGCCACCCAGGCGCCCCTGCTCTTACATATTTCTTAAAGTTGATACACAAAAACCAAGTCTGGGATCTTCAGGGAAAAATGTTTATGGACATCCATGAGCTGTGCACTTTGTTCTTTTTTAATATTTTTTGTTTTTTTTTTTTTTTTTTTTTTTTTTTAAACAAAGCTAAGCAGAACATTAAGGCTATGCCTGGAACTGGGGGAAAAAAAAATCTCATTGATGAATGGCTCTATGCATGGATAATCAAAGTAATAGCCATAATTTATTAAACTTCTGTCACATCAGATTTCAGTCAGATCTGTTAAACAAACTTGGGAGAAAACTTTAACTAGAAATGTGGAGGATTTAGACTGGTTTCCAGGAGGGAGCAGGTCAGACAGGAGCCTGGGGTCTAGAACTGTATTACCTGGGAAAGAAAATCGGGAACGGGGCATCCTCTATGGAGGAAGACACTGCAAACACTGCTCTCTTGATGTGAGTGAGAGAGGGGCTGATGAGGGATTTAGTCCAGGTCGGATATGGTAGTTGTCTGCCCTTCACACGCTACAGCACCTGCCGGCTATGAAAGCAGTAATCATTTCCTAACAGCAGTAGCAGTGTCCCACTCCTGTCTCCTTTGTGACTTTGCACGTACGCAAGCTTCTCCAGCCCCCACTGCAATCCTGGGCCCACGTCAAATGAGAAGAAAGCCTAAGCAGGGGCAGCATTGCCCTTGAGGAAGACGGAGACATGAGCAGATGAAGGACTCCTCAGGAAGCTAATGGAGCCGAGGGTAGAAGAGCCCTGTCAGTCAGGCCAAGACAGCGTGGCAAAGGGAAGAGGATGGCAAATATCAGACACCTCAGAAATCCCTCTTCTTTATTTTTTATTTATTTATTTTTAAAGATTTTATTTGAGAGAGAGAGCACAAGCAGGGGGGAGGGGCAGACAGAGAGGGAGAAGGAGACCCCAGGATCATGACCTGAGCCCAAGGCAGTTGCTCAACAGCCAGAGCCACCCAAGTGCCCTAGAAATCCCTCTTCTTTAGAGCTACGGTGAAGAAACAGGAGCCCAGACTCAGAAAAATGGATGTATTATCAATGTATATCCAACCTATTATCTTAAATTCAGGTTTTGCAGATCCCTGTCAAACAGACAGCTACCAGTTCATTAGTTATTATAGTTTTGCCATTATGATGTTCAGACACAATTGCTTAATGTCCAGATCTAGATTTCCTTTGTGAAGTAAAGCTTTTTGAAGCCTGATTTTATTCATTTATCATTTTTTTAAATTTTTAATGGAAGTATAGTCGACATATTAGTTACAGGTGTACAACATAGTGATTCAATTATATACATTATGAAGCGCTCACCGTTATAAGTGTACTTACCATCTGTCACCATACAAAGCTATTAGAATAATGATTATACTCCCTATGCTGTAATTTTGATCCCTGTGACAATTTTATTTTATTAACTGGAAGTTTTTAACTCTTAATTCCCTTCACTTATTTCACCGACCACCCCACCTACCTCCACTCTGGCAAGCGCTACTTTGTTCTCTATATTTGAGTCCATTTCTCTTTTGTTATTTGTTTTTTAGATTCCACATGTAAATGAAGTCATACGGTATTTGTCTTTCCCTGCTTTCTCACTTAGCAGTTGTACCCTCTAGGCCCGTACATGCTGTCACAAATGGCAAGATTTCATTCTTTTTTATGGCTGAGTAATATTCTTTTTTATATACATATACCACATCTTTATCCACTCACCTGTTGATGGACACCTACGTTGTTCCTCTATCTGGGCTATTGTAAATAATGCCGCAATAAACATAGGGGTGAGTATATCTCTTCAAATTACTCTTTTCATTTTCCTGAGGTAAATGCCCAGAAGTGGAATTACTGGATCTTATGGTACTTCTGTGTTTAGTTTTTTGAGGAACTTCCATATGATTTTCCATAGTGACTGCACCAGCTTACATCCCACCAACAGTGCCTGAGGTTTCCCTTCTCTTTACATTGTCACCAACACTTGTTATTTCTTTTTTTTTAAAGATTATTTTTATTTATTCATTTGAGAGAGGGTGAGCGAGCACAAGCAGGGGGAGCGGCAGGCAGAGGGAGAAGCAGGCTCCCCGCTGAGCAAGGAGCCTGATGCGGGACTTGATCCCAGGACCCTGGGATCATGACCTGAGCCCAAGGCAGCGGCTTAACCGACTGAGCCACCCAGGCGCCCAACACTTGTTATTTCTTGTCCTTTTGATACGTGCCATTCTGACTGGTGTGAGCAGTGTCTCATTGTGGTTTTGATTTGTCTTTCCCTGATGATTAGTGATGTTGAACATCTTTGCATGTGTCTGTTACTAAATTTCTGCTTTTAAGCTGATTACCCAATTATACACCTTTGTTCCCTGGTGCTGACGGATGTGGCTTGAGTAGTCTCCAGCATTCCCTATAAGCATAGACTAGCAGAGTGATTTGTAACTTCCTAGAGACACAAAATTACACAAACTGGGGGAGAAGTAGCAAGTCACAGCCTGGTCTATCCTTGAGCATCCTTAGCAAAACATCATTCTTAGTCATCACATATGCAATTGTAAATCAGTGTTTTATTTTGAAAACTGGATCAAAAATTAAAGATGTCAGCTATTGCTGATGATGAGAGAGGATAAAAATTGAAGCAATCAGTAAGATTTAGGACTTTTAGAAGAAAAACAAAATAGCTAGTTACATTAGAGGATGCAGTGTTGAAGTCATAGTTTCAACTTGTGATTTATGATGTGAATGGGCCTCCTATATATTATATGAGGAAACAAGAAAAAGGGTTTTCAGGGGCACCTGGGTGGCTCAGTCGTTAAGCATCTGCCTTCGACTCAGGTCATGATCCCAGGGTCCTGGGATCGAGCCCCGCATCGGGCTCCCTGCTCCGCGGGAAGCCTGCTTCTTCCTCTCCCGCTCCCCCTGCTTGTGTTCCCTCTCTCGCTGTGTCTCTCTCTGTGAAATAAATAAAATCTTTAAAAAAAAAAAAAAAAGGAAAAGGGTTTTCAGAAATGACTTCCATGGATTCTCTGATCTACAAGATATGCTTATCCAACTTAAAAAAATTAGAGAAAATTGGAGTCATTTTAAAGGTGGTTTAAGAAATATGTAACTTCAAGATGGTAAAGTCAGCACTCGCACTCTTTTCTCTCTCCCAAATAAAGTCTTTTTTTCTTAAAGATTTTATTTATTTATTTGAGAGAGAGAGAGCATGAGAGGGGGGAGGGTCAGAGGGAGAAGCAGACTTCCCGCTGAGCAGGGAGCCAGACGCGGGGCTCAATCCCAGGACTCCGGGATCATGACCTGAGCCAAAGGCAGACACTTAACCCACTGAGCCACCCAGGCACCCCAATAAATAAAGTCTTAAAAAGAAAAAATGTCCTTCGAGAATATCAAGAGCATATTTAAACTTCAGTTATTTCACTTAATTGGCAAACATACAGACTCCCTACATTTTGTTACATATCCCTAATGGAGGACACAAGTGTAACAAGTAGTTCCTGCATTCAGGTAGCATGTAATCTACTTGGGAAAATGAACCACCTAGACTAATACCTGTTAAAACACAGCCAGTTAAAATTTGAAAGCTAGCTATCAACAACCAAATGAATGCTACAGCAAAGAAGGTGAGTTCACAGGGGGAAAGAACCCAAGCTGGACTGGTCAAATAAACGGTGGAAACTTCCACTTTATGAAAATCGCTCTGGTTATTCTGAGAATAGATTGTAGATAGAAAAGATAGAGACCAGCAAAGAAGCTTCGTGGCAATCCAGGCTAAAGATGTTGGTGGCTTAGATCAAGATGGCAGTAGCAGTAATGGTGAAAAGTACTTGGATTTTTGTTTATATTTTGTATTGCACTGGCAAATTTGCTAGTGGATCAGATGGGGAATGCAACAGAAACAGAAATCAGAGATTGCCTGAAGCTTCTTGGCCTGAAAGAATGCAAGAATAAAATAGCCATTTACTGAGATGGGAGGACTTTAAAAAGAACCAGCTTGGGGAGAAATTCAAGAATCTGGTTTTGGGCATGCTATGATAAAGATGAATATTAGCATGCAAATAGTGTTGTTAAGTAGATAATTGGTTATATGAGTCTGACATTCAGGGGAGAGGCCTAGACTGGAAATACAATATTTGGTTTCTTCAGAGCACAGATGGTAAAGTCAGTAGACTTTAAAGTCAGTAAAAGCACCTAGAGAGGGAGTGTGGATAGAAGAAAAGTCTCAGATTAAGCCCTGGGCATAGGAGGTTTAAAGATTAGGGAAATGAGAAAGGACAAGTGAAGGAATCAGTGAAAGAGCAGTCAGGACCAGGAGAGGAAAATCCAAGGAAGTGTGATGCTTTCTAGTTGGTAAGGGCAATGGTTCAAGACAGGAGTGGTGAACTGTACCAGATGATGGACTCACATTCACGAGGATAGATGAGGAGTAAGAACTGACCTTTTATTAGAAGTGTGGAGAGAGTACAACCCAAGAGGCAATGCTTACTGAATGCTTCACCTCAGGGGATGTTGAAGTCATGGAGAACCATGTCAGCGATGGTACAGGGAAGAGTGATGTTGAAATAGCAGTTAAGAGGGAATTACTACAGTGTCTATATAATGACTGTATTAAGGAAGAGTAGAGGTGGAAGATTCTGATGACATGAACTTCAAAGCTGGCATTTGGCAATGAGCAATGTAGAGTGGCAAGAGTGAAGAAGTAACTGCCCAACACCAGGCCCAGCGATCTGTGGAGTCCTGGGGATGGCAGGAGATTTAGTACCCCTTCTCCAAGGCTTTCAATGTCTGTAAGAGCCAACCCAACAATCCTCCATGAATTTTTACATACCTCCTAAGAGGGGTATTATGGCCTGTAGTTGAAAACCACTGGACCTAGCTCCAAAGCTCTTTTTTTGTTGTTGTTGGTACTGGCTCAGCAATGTGACCTATTCAAACTTATAAAGTTCTATACACATCTACATTAGGATTGTTTTTACAGAACCCCAGCAATCCATTTTAATTGGAGTTGGCATGGCTTCCAGGAGATTTTCTTCATTTCATGATTTGCAAGACATCTATTTTATTGATTTACTTTTTTGTCCATGGACTCCTTTGTTCAAACAAGTTATATAGAAACACAAATGAATAAAACAGATGAAATAGTATTTCTTTTTAAATACGAAGGGTTTGTATGTGTTTTGGATCAGAGGATGGCTGGGGGAGATAATAGAGTAGCAGGTTTTAAAAATAACCTTAATATAAAAGGATGTCACTATGATAGAATTCCAGACCCCAGTGTGTGGTGACAGGTATAGATAGAAAGTATGCCTCCCTCTATGTGGCATTTCTTAAATTATATGCCCAGTGGGATACCCATTCGACCAACATCTACCCAATCTAATGTTGGAGATAACTCTAATGGAACAGGGATATTTAATAGCTTCCTCAGTGCTTTTAGTGTTGAGAATATAGCCAGCAAGATGTCCTGTGTTCTTTAGTCTACCACAGATCAGATTGGCCTGGATCTGAAATTCATAGAACACCAAGCCCAAGTAGGAATGTGAACAAGGGTGTATCTGTTGAAATGGAGTTGGAAGAAGAATCTCTCCTTGATGAAACTTTAGACAGGCTCCTCTGTGTCCTCTTCTCACCAGGTCTTGACCTTGGACTTTCACATCCATCTTTGCTGAGTCCATTCCTAGCAAGAATCCTGCTACTTTGATTTAGAAAGTCCCCCACCCTTGGGGCGCCTGGGTGGCTCAGTCGTTAAATGTCTGCCTTCAGCTCAGGTCATGATCCCAGGGTCCTGGGATCGAGCCCCGCATCGGGCTCTCTGCTCAGCGGGGAGCCTGCTTCTCCCTCTCCCACTCTGCCTGCTTGTGTTCCCTCTCTCACTGTCTCTCTCTGTCAAATAAATAAATAAAATCTTTAAAAAAAAAAAAAGTCCCCCACTCTTGATATCTGATCACCTTGGCACGCCTTCAGTAAGAATCCTATTAAATCAGTTTAGCAAGAATCTCCCTACCCTTGATGTCTCCTCTTAGTAATTTTCCATCCATTGTTCTCTTCCCCCCTTGCTCTTTGTCTATAAATTCCCACTTGTCCTTATATTTGGAATTGAGCTCAATTCAATACTGAAGTCTCTTTTTCCCTATTGCAGTACTTTCTGAATAAAATCTTTCTTTACCACTTTAACTAGTGTGTCTAGCTCTGGTTCTCTTTAACAGATTTCTTGGTATTGTGACTCAGATCTGAATCAAAACCACCATCAGACCTTCAGACATGACAGCTAGACCTCTCAGCATGCACCGAGACCTTTTGTCTTCAGGCTGCTTGCTTATTTGGGTATCCAGTGGTGAGTCTGATTTCAAATACCAGTGTTCTGTATAAATATCCATTGAAGCATGGTGAGAACAGATTTTGATTCTTAAAAATCAAATATACTCTAGAAGTTGAGTTAGAGTCACAGGCAAACAGAAGCTAGATTAGAGTCCCAGGCCTATCTGTTCAATGTGTAAAGATATCATTAGTCAAGAACAGAGGATCTTCTTAGTTGAATGAAAGCCACCCTCTTCCTCAAACTCCTGCTGACTCTATGCTTAACCACTTTAGCCTTAGTACTATCTACTTTCTTTCTCCCTGGCAAAAGTTTACTATACTCTCCTGAGCTGTAATGACCCCTTTGGGGTTCCTAAGATATCCTCAAATTAGTCCACCTAAAAGGAGCCCTGGAATAAAAGAACAAAACTCTTGGACACAAAATGGTCTGCTTATTTTGCTTGGTTCAAAGGTGAAAAATGACTAAATAATTCAAGCCTCCCTCAAACTATTGAGGCTCTTAGACAATGTTTTCAGAAAAAAATTTTCTGAGCTGTGTAGAGCCTCACCCATGGCACTCACCTATTCCACTCCTAGCCCTCTCTAGCCTTTTCCCCAGAATATCCTTCATCAGTTCTACCCCCAGCCCCAAAACACCCTGTAACCGTAACCAGGCTACCATCTTTTGCAAATGAAGCTTAGGGTACAGCCTCTACCATTCCAAGTGAGGCTGACAGAAGAGATACTTAAACCTTGGTATTGGTCCAAATTACATGCCATCACCAAGTAATTTTCTGACCTCCAAAAGGAAAGGAAGGTTTACTGAACAATTTAGAACTGTTCTAGGAGCATAGTCTGTAGGATTCCTAAATTGGTATCAATTTATCCACCTATTGGTTGGGCTTCAAGATGCTTCCCTTTGGTTTAGAAAGTCAGATAGCATTTTTTTGAAGAACTTCAAGAGCCTGAGACTACTTGATTCCCACTAGAAACTAAAAGAAGTAAGAGAAAAATAGCTAGGGGACATCCCTCAGGTCTATCCCACAAAAATTGACTGGTCATGTATTAAAAATTGTAATCAACAAAGAGTTGAAACTCTAGCTATCACCACTAATTGGAGACAACACAGAAAGGACATGCAGAGCCAGAAGTGACTTCCCATAAGCTTTGTAAGTAGTCTCAGACCAGAGCTCCATGACACATTACGGGACAATAATAGTAACTGGCAAAACGCAATCATGTCTGCAGTCCAGATATTAGCCCAGCATTCTAAAGATAGCATTTCCAAAAACTTGGAAAATACACAATGCAATCTTATGACATTGCAATTAAAACAGAAGAACCTGGGCGCCTGGGTGGCTCAGTTGGTTAAGCGACTGCCTTCGGCTCAGGTCATGATCCTGGAGTCCCGGGATCGAGTCCCGCATCGGGCTCCCTGCTCGGCGGGGAGCCTGCTTCTCCCTCTGACCCTCCTCCCTCTCATGCTGTCTGTCTCTCATTCTCTCTCTCTCAAATAAATAAATAAAATCTTTAAAAAAAAAAATAAATAAATAAATAAAAAAAATAAAACAGAAGAACCTGAAAATTTTAATTTATGGCAAGCTCCAGAATTACAGGTTCTCCTTGATCAAGACACTTGCCAAAATTGTAAGGAGAAAAAGACAATGGGTCTAGGATTGTCTGGAAGCCCAAGCGCCTTCCATGTCAGAATATTATTGACTCCCTCCATGGAAGTAAACGCCTACTGCCCTCAACTGCCACTAAACTCACAAGAGAAAACAGCCCTCCAAGTTAAAGGGCACCTTACCAAATTTCTCAGTGATGCAGGGGCAACACATTCCACTTTTTTTTTTTTTAAGATTTTATTTATTTGATAGAGAGAGACACAGTGAGAGAGGGAACACAAGCAGGGGGAGTGAGAGAGGGAGAAGCAGGCTTCCCGCCGAGCAGGGAGCCCGATGCGGGGCTTGATCCCAGGACTCCAGGATCATGACCTGAGCCGAAGGCAGACGCTTAACGACTGAGCCACCCAGGTGCCCCAACACATTCCACTTTTATTAGCCTCTTCATTTCCTATCTCCCTTCCTTGGAGTCACGAAAGTTTAACATTGGTGGGTTTTGATAATTTGCCCCATGATTTCCTCTATCTCAACCTCTTTACATTTCTGTGGGACCTCTAAAAGCTCAAAAGAACTTCTTTCTCAGTTCTACCTCCCAAATAAATCTGTTAGGGAGGGATCTTCTCGGTGAATTAAGGTATCAAAATTCACTGTAGCATTGAAGGACTGCTTCTACAGGTCCTTAAATCCACCCCTTCATGTGTATGTCCCCTAGAGCTTTGTCCAACCTGCCTGAGTTTCTTGTCCCCCTTCAACTTACCATTCATTTAACTGAAGATCTAAATCAACTGTTAGATAAAATTCCTTATTTGGGGGGCAAAAAATTCCATCAGTATTGGGTACCTACAAGGTGCAGAACCCTTCAAAGTAGAAATAGATCCCTTCATGTCCCTCCCTAGGATTCTTCAATATCATCTAAAACCAGAAAGATTTGAGAGGCTCTGCCCAATATTCCAGAGTTTATTAGACAAAAAACTTCTTATAGTCCATGCAATACTCCCATGTTGGCCATTAAGAAAAACAAATGGGCAAAAGGACATTGGTTAGTTCAAGATCTCTCAATAAAATTACCAAATCTAGACTTTCTTTGGTGTGGAATCCTAACACTGTCCCATCTACTATTCCTTCCGGCGCCCAGTATTTCACAATCAATTTGTGTTCAGCTTTTTTTAGTATTCCCCTTCATAAGGAATCCTAACATTTGCTTGCATTCACCTGGGAAAACCAACAATAAGCCTGCGCTGTTATGCCCCAAGAATTTACTGAGGTCCCTACCTATCCTTGTGTACCCTAATTGCCAAGCTGAAAAACTTTAAAAATCCCAGGAGGGTCCACTATAATCCAATATGCAGACGATCTCCTTGTATGTTCTGACAATTAGGACAGACATTCTGGACACTCAAAAACCTTCTTAAACCATTAGCAAGAAAGGGGCACGAGGTGGATAGAGACAAAATTCAGTTATGCTATATGTGTGTCTAAGATCTTGGTAATGACATCTCAGCCATAGGAAAAACTATCTCTGCAAACAAAGACTCTAACAATTTTCTCTCCCTGAAAAAGAATGAAAAAGAGAAGTTTTTGGGGTCTTGTGGGATATTGTAAGATGTGGACGTCTAATTTTTTTATGATTGCTTTACTCCTCTATGCTATGACTAGGGAGTCATCCCCAGACCTTGTAATCTAGAATCCCTATCAAAAGATGCTTTGGAGAAACTTAAGGGCTCTCTGCTTTCACCTCCCACCCATGGGCTTCTCAGTTATTCTGCCTTTTTCCTTATTTGTGCATGAATGAGAGACCCATGCCCTAGGGGGTATTATCCCAACAGCATGATGGACACCAGAGACCTGTGGGGTATTATAGCTTGGCCTTAGACCCAGCAGCTAAGGCATATCCCCCTTGCCTGTGTGCTGTGGCTGCAACTGCCAAAATTGTCTACACTGCTTCTGACTAGGATTAGGTCAACTGCTTGCCATAAATGCTCCTCATGCTGTACAGACCCAATTTCTTAATGAATACACACAGCACTTTTAAGCATCTTGACTTCTTGTGCAATTTTACCACTCTTCCTTTCTTGTATCACCCTACATCACTGTCAGAAACTTAATCCTGCTACCCTGCTTCCTTTACCCACTGGCAGAATCCCCCATGATTGCTTCACTAACACTCGATCATTATTTTGTCCTAGGTTAGATTTATCAGAAAACTCCCTCCCCCAACTTGACCTCATTATTTATGTTGATGGCTCCTGCATCCGGAGGGAGTATGGGACCTGCCAGGTTGGATATGCCATCACTGATCAACACAAACCTCTTGAATATCAAGCCAAGCTAAATGTTAAATCAGCTCGGATGGCTGAATTAATTGCTCTCACTCAGGCTTGCGTAAGAGCAGAGGGAATGAAGGTTAACATTTATACTGACAGCCGTTGTGCCTTTAGGGTAGCACATGATTTTTGGTAGGTTATGGAAACAGAAGATTCATGACAGCCGCTGATATTCCCATTAAAAACAGA
The DNA here is from genome assembly GCF_002201575.2 of Neomonachus schauinslandi. NCBI lineage: Eukaryota > Metazoa > Chordata > Mammalia > Carnivora > Phocidae > Neomonachus > Neomonachus schauinslandi. The sequence goes on along the minus strand of NC_058419.1, from coordinate 95,922,889 downwards.
CCTGAAATATCAACTTCTAGAGGCATTGTTATCATCCCGAGCAGACTGCTATAGTTAAAACGGAGGGGCATAGCATAGAAAACCCAGACAGTGACCACAAAAATAAATTGGTTGATAAATATGTTCAATTAGCACCCTCTTCCCAAACCACGTAAGAAATCCTAGTGGCCTACAAGCCTTAGGACTGTGCCTCCCTCCCCCCATGCTGCTTCAAGGACTCAGACTCCTGATGGAATTATTCACCCTCCCATGAGAGAAACAACTTCTTTAGAATGACTCCCAGGGAAATAATAAAAGATGTCTATATGACCCATATAATAGCTTCAGACTTAGAAGGAACTAGATGGGGAAAAGTCAGATGTTCAATCCACTCAGACTTCAGATACACCAAGATGGCCACTCATTGGCTCTTAGGTCTGTTACGCATGTCACTGTGTATAGTTTAAATGATATGACTCACCATGGAATGGATAAATTGCCAGATATATCAGACAAACAACAGTTTGGACCTTTTAGCTTTTATTTGGACCAAGCAGTTGCTACTTGCTTCATATGCTAAAAACACAATCCTAGAAAAACTGTGTGCACTTTGTGGGGCAAGGAAGAGAAGTGGATATTGACCCCCAACACTGAACCTTCCTTCCCTCACAAATATATTTTATTAAGCTACCAAAAGCACAAGACTCCCCATATATACTCACCCTAATCTGCAGGTCTTCTAAATGATTAGAGGTTTTCCCTTGCCAAAATGCCTCAGCAACACTAATTGCTTAAGTTTTCCTAGAATGAATCATCCCCACTCAAAGTATCCCCTCTATTGTGTATATGGTCAGAAGATCACTTTTCATTGGGAGGATTATACAGGAAATTGAAAAGGCAAAACATTAGTGAAAGTCTTCACTTCTCTTACCATTCTCTGTCATCAGGCACCATAGGAAGAGTCCACATTACCTTCAAGAGCAGACTAGCTAAACTATTTTTAAGAATTGAACTTACCATGGCCATGAGAACATCCCATTTCCTCTTATGACTCAGAATTTTCACTGCTCTTTCCACATTTTGAAATTCTCACGCGTGGGTCCATGAGGATGCCTTATTCATCTTGGCTTGCAGAAAATTCTAACTTGACACAATCTGACATCCTCACATACTATCAAGGGTTAATAAAATATACTCAGTCCTATAATCAACAAATCAAACCTGCCTTCCCTTCAGAACTTCCTGGTCATCCTTTATGTGACTTACAAGTACATAATTGCTATTGTGGAAATGCCACCCCAGATGGAAGGCACCTTATACCAGTTTGCTCTGCTAAACCGCCCGTCAAGTTATAAACTGTTGGGTTCATTTTTCACAACTAAAGAAATATGAGAGCTACTGAGCCTGGAGAAGTATTCTAACCAAGAGACCTCAAACTGAGACTGTGCCAAGATTTCCATAACCAAACAACAGCCAGAAGCAGGCAGCCATCCCAAGAACTTCTAAATAAGTAAAGGACATCACAAGGTAGTCAGCTTCTGCCCAAGGTCAGAGAGTAAGATTCACCTGGATTCCCCTGATCCCCTGCTTCTTTATCCTTGCCATTTGCCTAGAGACTCTCTTGCTCTTTCCAACTCTTTTATCAAGATGTGTTTCTATTCACAACTCCCTACTTTCAACATGACCTTTCCTCACCTAACTTTAGTCTTCAACTCCATTTTTATGCCCCGAAATTTAAGATTTCCTGCTTCTCCCCCTACATCCACCCCATTTTCCTACCTCTCAGCAAGACTTTTTCATCCCCAGAAACATTGGCAATCCCGGGACCCTACATTACTCAAGGAAGCTTACTCCATTTTGCATGCCTACACATTACTTAACACTTTTCTCACTGAAAGGTGGGCCTTATGTTCCCTTTCTTAATTGTAACCAATAGAATGTGGCTGAAGTGATGCTGCCTAACTTTGTTTCTAAGTCAGAAAATGTCCTGCATCTGAAAGGGAGACCCTCCTACACTGTTGGTGGGAATGCAAGCTGGTGTAGCCACTCTGGAAGACAGTATGGAGGTTCCTCAAAAAGTTGAAAATAGAGCTACCTTATGACCCAGCAATTACACTACTGGGTATTTACCCCAAAGATACAAATGTAGTGATCTGAAGGGTCACATGCACCCCAATGTTTATAGCAGCAATGTCCACAATAGCCAAACTATGGAAAGAGCCTAGATGTCCATTAACAGATGAATGGATAAAGAAAATGTGATACATACACACACACACACACACACACACACACACACACACAAAAGGAATATTATGCAACCATCAAAAATATGAAACCTTGCCATTTGCAACAACATGGATGGAACTAGAGGGTATTATGCTAAGCGAAATAAGTCAATCAGAGAAAGACAAGTATCATATGATCTCACTGATATGAGGAATTTGAGAAACAAGACAGAGGATCATAGGGGAAGGGAGGGAAAAATGAAACAAGACAAAACCAGAGAGGGAGACAAACCATAAGAGACTCTTAGTCTCAGTAAACAAACTTGAGGGTTGCTGGAGTGGAGGGGGGTGGGAGGGATGGGGTGGCTGGGTGATGTACACTGGGGAGGGTATGTACTATGGCAAGTGCTGTGAATGGTGTAAGACTGATGAATCACAGACCTGTACCCCTGAAACAAGTAACACATTACATGTTAATAATAAATAAATAGCAACCTACCAAAAAAAAAAAAAAAGAAAGAAAAGAAAATGTCCCGCATCTTTCACCTGGTTCTCTTGGGATACATGTTCTATGTGAAACCAGTTGTCATGTAGAAAATCCAGCTACCTGGGAGATACATAATAGACTACATATAGGCACTTCTGATGATGGCCCACTTTAGGTGCCAGTCAACAATCAGTATAAACTGCCAGTTGTGAAAGTTACCCTTTTTTGGGGGGGGGTTTGCAGAGGGAGTAAGAGAATCTTAAGAATCTTAGGAGAGATGGGGCTCAATCTCAGAACCCTAAGATCATGACCTGAGCCAAAATTAAGAATTGGACCCTTATTGGATGCCTGGTTGGCTCAGTCGGGTTAAGCGTCTGCCTTCGGCTCAGGTCATGATCCCAGGGTTCTGGGATCGAGTCCTGCATTGGGCTCCTTGCTCAGTGAGGAGCCTGCTTCTCCCTCTGTCTGCTGCTCCCCTGTTTGTGCGCGCTCTCTCTCTCTGGCAAATAAATAAATAAAATCTTAAAAAAAAAAAGAATTGGACACTTAACCAACTGAGGCACCCTGGCACCCCGAGAGTTAGCCATTTTGATCATCCAGCTCAGTCAAACAAACTGTGGACATGACCAGTATGTGATTGCAATTGTATGAGAACCTGAATCATTAAAATATACCAAAAATGTACTCCAAACATATACATCAAATGTAATTAATGAGGAAAACTCCATTTGCTTTTGAATATTTTTTAAAAATCTACCAGTATCAATATAAGGCTTACAATATTACATTTTCAGAGGCAAAGTAATACAAAATCAGTCTTTATAGATATTCTGTTGCATTTTTGGATTACATGGTAATTCTAAGTAACTCACTCAATATAAGAGGATCATAAGAGTTCAAGGCAGAAGAACCAAATTTTATTTCATATTTTTAATTCATTTGACATAATGATTTGATATCATATATTCTTGATAAATAAATTCATTCCCTAGGAAAATATTTATTGAAAATTAATGGAGTAGGTCTATTTCATATTTCTTTTGACACTGTTTTTAAAATTAACACAGAAACACCAAAATAAATGATAAAAGCTGCTTTTAATTTCAAACAAACACCTAAAAGTCTGTTAGGGGTATTAATTAAAAATGAACTTAGCCATTAAGTATGAAAACAAAATTATTACTTCCTTTTTGTTTTTCCATACAAATATTTTGCCATACTTGCCTCTTTTATTTTTTTTCTTAAAGGGGCATAAGGAAGGGGTGCCTGGGTGGCTCAGTCAGTTAAGTGGCTCCGGTCATGATCCCAGAGTCCTGGGATCAAGCCCCACATTGGGCTCCCTGCTCAGTGGGGAGTCTGCTTCTCCCTCTGCCTCTACCCTTCCCTCTCCCACGCTTATGTGCACTCTCTCTCTCTCTCTCCTTCTCAAATAAATAAAATATTTTAAAGGGGGGGCATAAGGAAACTGAATGTAACACCATACCAAATTACCATAAAGACACAAAAACATCAAAACACTCCGTAAAAATACAAAATCAAACTAAATGCCAATCTGAAGAAATTTGTCTTAGTGTTCTGTAAAGGCCTAGAGAATATAGGAAGGTACTCTGGAAGTCAGCTTGTAGTTGGATTGAGAAGCCAAAATCCGAGTCAGACGCTTAACTGACTGAGCCACCCAGGTACCCCCAAAATCATAAGTTTTATTGTAGGAGATATATTGAGCATATCTATAAAATATTAACTTTAGTATTACTACTACTACAGTAGACCCTACTGAAATTAAGATGATACCATCCCAGACTGAAGGAAAGTCTTACATTTGAATTAAATTGTATGTTCAGTAGGATGGGACATAACCCCCGTTCTTCCTTACCCCCTTTCTGACCCTAGATATGGCCTGTATTGTCTCCAGTTAACAAACTTCAGGCAGAGTTTCCAATCAGATTTAAAGACAAATTAGAGCAATTAATTTTTTCAATCACAACAGAAATAACCATGATGGCATCTTTTTTTCCTTTTTTTTTTTTTTTTGAAGATTTTATTTGTTTGACAGAGAGAGAGACAGTGAGAGGGGGAATAAGCAGGGGGAATGGGAGAGGGAGAAGCAGGCTTCCCGCTGAGCAGGGAGCCTGATGTGGGGCTCGATCCCAGGCCCCTGGGATCATGACCTGAGCCCAAGGCAGACGCTTAATGACTGAGCCACCCAGGCGCCCCTTTTCTTTTTTTTTTTAAGATTTTATTTATTAGTCATAGAGAGAGAGAGAGAGAGAGAGCGCATGTGCAGAGGGGAGGGGCAGAGGGAGAAGCAGGCTCCTTGCTCAGCAAGGAGCCCCATGCAGGACTCAGTCCCAGGACCCTGGGATCATGACCTGAGCTGAAGGCAGATACTTAACTGACTGAGCTACCCAGGGGTCCCAACCATGATGGCATCTTGCAGAAAACTCATATATTTCATTTTAGATCTTTATGGGGTGTTTTCCTTTGTAAGTGTCATCTAGAATTTTGAGACTTTTGTGTTGATTGTAATCTCTTATAACTGATGATTGAATTACTTAATTGTATCTGTCAAAAGCAATCACAAGTGAGGCAATAGAAGATAGAACTTGTGTTATTTTAATAGAAATTATTTGGTTGCTCTATTTTCATCAAATTACAGCAGGATAATATAACAGGATGATTAACAAGGACACAATGTAATAGCTTGATTACTCTGAACTCAGTAAGTTATTTTCTACAACCAAGAAAGAAAAAAGAAAATTTTGTTAAAGGCCTAGAAAAGTTATGAAATCAGTTTTAGGTGGAATATATCTGGCATGTTTGGCTCATTTTCACCTATGCTAGAAACTTGCGATGTAGAACATCTAAAATAAAATCCTAGTAGCAAATGCTCTGGGCAATCCCCAAGTGTTATATAGGCCAGATGAACATACAGAACTGAATGAAGGAAAATCGATATTCTACCCAAGAGGCAAATTTCTCAGAGTAAACAACTAGGATAGTACAATCTAATGCCTACCAAATAGGTAGAAATTCATTTCTGCACTCCTGATTTCAAAGGGAATATTTTTAAGCTGACCAAACTGGGTAAGTTGTGCAAAACATTTCATCAGTTAGTGGAGGAGCAGAGCTCTCATTCATGCCCAGAACTCTGTTTCTTTGGAGCTGATTAACCCATTAAAAAAAAATCCTGTTCTTTAAAATAAAGTTTACTTCAAAAAAACTCCATATATATAGAGAGAAAGGCTTTATCAAATAAAGAAGGGGGAAGGGATTGCCACATAAACCCATGAGTGCTCATTTAAGATTCTTATTTTAAAAAGTTTGCAAAATCTATGATTAGAAATAGTAATTCACTGGGCGCCTGGGTGGCTCAGTTGGTTAAGCGTCCGGCTCACGTAATGATCCTGGAATCCAGGGATCGAGTCCCGCATCAGGCTCCCTGCTCAGCGGGGAGTCTGCTTCTCCCTCTGACCCTCCCCCTTCTCATGCGCTCTCTCTAATAAATAAATAATAATAAAAAATCATTATAAAAAAGAAATAGTAATTCATTATATATACTAGTATTCCCCAGAAGCCCAAGAAATATACTAAGGTTCTTTTTTCCAAGTGTACTTCAAGGCAAAGTTGTATTCAGCGATAAGTGAGGACATCACCAACTTGTTATTTCTTGTGGAAACCGAAGTGCTTGGGGATTTTCATTCTTTCTAAGTATACTTATTAAGCATCTCTTACATGCATAGCACCATGCTGGTTGTTGGGGATTCAGTGATTAAGTAAGATGACCATAGTTCCTACCTCACTGAACTCAGGCTCATGGGGACGGTGGACGCTGCGCAAGTAAAGACAACCTGGATCATTACTAAAGTGAGTGATGATGTGGTGTTATAGGAACATATTTCTAGCTTTCTAGTATGATTCCAGAAAGAAATGACATTAGATTGAGACCTGAAGAATGAGTGGGAATCAATAGGTGCAGATGCACTGTGACGTTCTGCCCAGATCACCTTTCATGAATGAAGGACTTACTCCCCCAGCTGGTGAGAGTGCAGCTGGCTGACAGCCCCACTCTGTCAGGGCTCTGCAGGAATTGCCCTCACCTAAAAAGAGCTGCTTTATCCAAAGATGCCCTTGCTTCACTGAGGGGCTACCTGCATCCACTAATTCACTAATGCAGAGAGAAGTAGTAGGTTTTCTTACTCCAAACTGGGATAAATCAGATGAGTCAAGAGCTTGGATGAATCTGCTGGGTCTGCATCACAGCTCAGTTTCTTTCTGCTAAACTCCGTGTGTGTGTGCATGTGTGTGTGTGTGTGTGTATACACACATTTCTAAATTTTAATATGTCGTTTACTCTGCTAGATGTCGGGTCTTGTGCTCTAGGAGCTCATATTCTTGTCAATGAGTGAAATACATATGGTGATAGGCAAATATTTTCTGTAACTGTAACAGAACTCTTATGGGAACAGAGAACTGGAACAAGGAATTGGCATAGTAATTCTTTATTGAATAAATGAATGATGAATATTGCCAAAATCAGTTGTCTTCTTAACAGGCCCCAAAAGTGAAGTAAATCATAGACTCTAGGGATCCATATAGTCTTCTTGTTAAGGACTTGTCAGTGAAAACCTATCCAGCCTCATATGCTCCCAGTTTCATTGTGGTACAACAAATTTCAATAATTATAACTCTTTGTGGTTCTTCAAATAGAACATACTGTTTCATGTATTCTGTGCCATTGTATGCACTGTTTTCTCATTCTGGAATTCCTTTATCCTCCTCCTTTATATCCCTTGCAAACAACTGTTTAACCTTCAAAACTCAGTTTAAACTGTTATTGAAATATTCTGTCAATATTGAAATACTGAAAATACAGGTGGTGAGTTGGCAAATATAAATGATACATAAACCCTGTGGAGCTTACATTCTATGGAGTTGTGGCAGATTGTTTTTCCCAAAGATGGCTGTAACCATCTCTCAAAACCCACATTCTCTTGCACAGTATGATCTGGGAATTTCATTCTTTGAGAGGAAGAATTAAGTCTCTACCCCTTGAATCTGAGCAAGCTTGTGACTGTTTAACAGATAAGTATGGTAAAATAATTCTCATATGGTAAAAAAACTATGGTAAAAAAAGATTCATCCAAGCTTGTGACTTTTGAGGCTGGGTAATAAAAGGATATTCAGTTCAGAGACTCCTAGAACTCTGATGCACTATGTAAGAAGTTTACTTCAACCACCAAATATATGAGTAAACAAACATTCAGATGGACTACAGTCTCAATTATCAAGTTACTGCCAGCCTTTCAGTCTTCCCAATTGAAACCCCAAAGATGGTGGATGTGAGACAAACCATCTGCACTCTGTTCAAATTCTTGATAGAATAAATAAACATAATAAAGCAATTGTTTTAACCACTGAGTGTTTTGGAGTGGTTTGTTATATGACAATAGTAACAACACAAAGAATGAAATATAATTATTATTCTCCCCTCTTGTCTAATTTTCACAAAGCTCCATCTTCTTTGTATTTGCCTTTAGTAACTAGCATAGTGCCTCAACTAAATAAACATCTATTGATTAAGTCAATAAATTACAGAATTTTAAAATAATAACTGTATAGTTCTTTAAACCAATGACCAGATCATTGTTTTGATGTTTGTTTACTTTTTGATATTAAAAGTGACTGTCATCTTATGTCTCTTGTTCATAAATATAGCAATTTTTCAAAGATTAAATTGCATCCTATTTGATTAACTAGAAAATTTATCTTGGGCAATTTTGTTACATAAACAAAAGAACTGAGTTATTTCTAAATTATTTTTCAAATATTGATTTCAAATACTAGATGATCTGAGATTACACAAAACAGTGATTAAATTACAAAGAGAAGTCATGTCTTTTGCCTAAGGAATATGTCTGTAACTGGTTGGGAATCAAATTTATATTCATTAAAAGTAAAGAGGACATCTTGGTTTCAGTTATAATGGAATAAGTACACTCAAACGTGTTCTTCAACTGCATGCAACTAAAAGCCCTGAGTTAGTGAAGACGTAATTGAAATACTCTAAAAAGTAATTGTAGCAGGCAGATTGGGGTAGGACCCAAACTCAAAGTAATATGATTTAGTGGAAATTATCCTCTTTGTTTTTTTCCTCCATTAGGCCCAGGCCTGGAGTGAAAGACAACCACAAACCCAGAACTGAGTGTCACTTGTCAATAGCAATAGCATCAAGGGAGTCTCTCTTTTTCTTGTCTGAGAAATAAGCAAGAGTACCAATAAGGGTCAGAGAATGTAGAAAAGATGTCAAGTTTTATTTTAGTCCCGCCCCCCCCTTCTACCACCCATGCAATCCCAAGGCAGCAAAGGAGGTGGCAATGGTGAAATCAGTGACACTAGACAGTCCTTACAACTCAGAAGAAAGGGAACTTTCTCTGTGACCAGAGCAATGTTGTACCAAGATTGTGGGGAAAATTGCCATTGCTTTTTCCTTACTCTACCCTCTCCCATTTCTTGGAAACTGAGGTATACATAGCCATCAGAAATGTATGAGAGAGCCCCAGTTTCTAACCAGACAGCCACAGAAGGTGGATACTTCAAGCTAGGAGATGACAGTGAGGAGCGAGCTCAACAAAACAATCACGTGAAGTTTGGTATGAACTCAAGGACTTGCTACAGAAATGCTCACACATCAATCTGATCATAAACAACATATGAAAGGCTTTTAGAATTGAACTGTGAGATAGACCACCAGCTCAGTCCAGACTCTTCACTGAGAGATATATAGAACTAAGGAGTACTGTAAATACTTTAAAAAATGAACTGACATAGGGGAGCACTTAGGAGGCTCAGTAGGTTAGGCATCTGACTCTTGATTTCGGCTCAGGTCGTGACCTCATGCTCCTGAGATCCAGCCCCATGTCAGGCTCCAGGCTCAGCAGGGAGTCTGCATGAGATTCTCTCCCTCCCCCTCTCCCCCTCCCCCCACTTGCACTCTCTAAAGAAAGAAAGAAAATCGTAAAAAAAAAAAAAAAATGAACTGACCTAGGAATATTAGTGCACAGAAGACAGAGTAGAAATTGTAGCCTATACTTAAATAAGCTTTCCTGCTAAAATGGAAACATTTTCTACAGAATAACCTAGTATTCAAAATGTCCAGGATAAAAATCTAAAATTACTTGTCATAAAAGAAATAGGAAAATCTCAAAAACTTCCAAGGGAAAAGACAACAGAAACCAATATGGAGATGAAACAGATGTTGAAATTTAAGACTTTAAAGCAACTATTCCAACTGTATGAAAAAAAACAAAATAAAAATAAAGCAACTATTCCAACTGTATGATAAGAAAAGATACTTTTGAAATGAATATAAATGCAAAATATATCAATCTGCAAATACATATAAAACAAAATAATGAACAAAAAAATCACTGGAAATCCACAAGAGCAGGATGGGAATGACAGAATAAAGGGCCAGTAAACTTGAAGATACATCAATAGTAATTATCCAATCTGCATAACAAAGAAAGTGAAAAAAAAAAAAGCTTCTACAGTATGTGGGGAAACAAAAACATCTCACATTTGTATCATTAGAGTCCTAGGAGGAGACAAAAATTTGTGTCAGAAAACATTTGAAGAAGTAATACCTAAAAATCTCAAAAAGTTACAGGTTCCAAAACTCAACTAATCTTAAAGAGAATTAATGCATAGAAATCTCTGCCAAGGAAAACTATAATCTGAATACTGAATAAAATATGAAAACTAAATAAAATGTCTTTGAATATAGCCAGAGAAAACTAATGCATTGCATGTGGGGGAGTAACAATTTGAAGGATTGTACATTTTTCTTCAGAAACCATGGAGGTCAGAAGGCACTGGAGATATATTTATGAAGTGCTGAATGAAAAGGTTAACTCAGAATTCTGTATCCAGAAAAAATAAATGTCAGGAATTAAACTGAATTAAAGACATTCTCAGATGAAGGAAACTAAGGGAATGCTGCAGGAAATTTTTCAAAAGTGAAGGGAAACAGAATCTTATAACATTATGAATGAAGGAAAAGTGACAGAAATGGTATATATCTATATATATCTTTTCCTCTTGAGTTCTTTGAAACATGTATTGTTGAAAGCAAAAGATTACTGTGTCTGATGTTAAATGTCTGTAGATGTAATTCATTGGACAACTACAAAATAAAGGAGAGTAAGGGATATATATAGTGGTAAGAGTTCCACATTTCACTTGAAGTGATAAAATAGTAATTCTAAAATGCATATAGTAAACTCTAAAGAAACTAGTATTTTACTCAAAAATGTAGAGTAAAGGGGCACCTGGGTAGCTCAGTCGGTTAAGCCTGACTCTCAATTTTGGCTCAGGTCATGATCTCAAGGTCGTGGGATCAAGCCCCAAGTCAGGCTCCGTGCTGGGCATGGAGCCTGCTTAAGATTCACTGTCTCCCTCTCCCTCTGCCCCTCCCCTCACCCCCCCCAAAATACAAAATTATATAGTAAAAAACAAAACCTAAAATGTTGACTAAAATATTCAAGTAATCCCTATGAAGGCGGGAAACAATAAACACAAAAAGAAGAAGAAAAGATGTTGAGAAGCATAAAGGGGAGGAGAGAAGAGAAGGGGAGAAGACAACTGCCATGACCACCACCAGCAGCAGCACCTGAGGGATAAAACAGAAAATAAGTATTAAAATGCTAAACCAGATTATGGAATTAATTTTAAAATAGCCTAAAATATGTGTTATCTACAAGAAATGCACTTTAAACATAATTAGGATAAAAGTAAGACAATACAGAATGTACCATGCAAAAAGTAAAGCTAAATAAAATAAAATTGGTTTAGCTCTAAAAATAGAGCTTAAAAATACATGAAACAAAAACTGATAAAATGGAAAGGATAATTGGACACATTCACATACTTGGAGAATATATCTTCCCTCTCTTAGTAATCAATATAACAGAAAATGAACAAGTATATATTTGAACTGAAAAAGATCATCATACACTGGCAATGAATAATCCTATAGAGGAAATGAGAAAAAAATCCCTTCACAATAGCATCAAAAATAAAATATTAACAAATTTACCAAGGAGGTAAAACACTCGTATTCTGAAAACTACAAAACATAATTGAAAGAAATTAAAGAAGACATAATAAAGCAGAAACACATCCTATTATCATGGACTGGAAGACTTAATTTAATATGACAATATTACACAAAGCCATGTAATGATTCCTTGAAATTCCTATCAAAATCCCAATGACACTATTTGCAGAAATAGAAATCCTAATCCATATGAATCTCATCCTAATCCATACAGAATCTCAAAGGACCCTGAAGAGCCAAAATAATACAGAAAAATAATGAAATTGTAGGATTCATACTTTCTGATTTCAAAACCTACTACAAACTGTGCTGTACTGACATAAAGACAGACATAGAGACCAATGGAATAGAATTGAGAAACCAGAAATAAACCCATACCTATATGGTCAGATGATTTCTGGCAAGGGTGCCAAAACTATGCAATAGGCACATACAGTCTTTTCAACCAACTGTGCTAGGAAAACAACATTCACATGTAATAGAATGAAGTTGAACTTTCTCCTTACTCCATATACAAAAACTAACTCAAAATGAATAAGGACTTAAACATAGGAGTTAAAACTACAAAACTCTTAGAAAACCATATTTGGGGTGGAGGAGGGGAGTGAGAGAAGAGAGAAGTGGGCAGAAACTGTATTTGAAGAAATAATGGCCAAATCTTCCCAAGTTGATCAAAAACAATCTATACATCAAAGAAGCCTAACAAACTGCAACTAGGATAAACTCAAAGAGATCTGCATTTAGATATATCATAATCAAATTATCAAAAGATAGAGGCAGAGAGCAAGAGACTTATCACATACAAGGGATTTATAATAATGTCTCATCAAAAATAATGGAGGCTAAAATGTAGTGGGACGATAAACTAGAAGTGCTGAAAGAAAAAAAGATTGTAAACCATGAATTCTATTTTCAGGAAAAATACTCTATAAAATGATGAATTTAAGACATACCCAGATAAACACAGTTGTTACTAGCAGACATGTCTTAGAATAAATATTAAGGGGAGTCCATGTAGGCTGAAATGACAGTCAATGACCTTGAATCCACATGAAGAAATGAAGAACACTGGTAAATGTAACTACACTGGCAAATATAAAATGTGGTGTAAATATATTTTGTGTTAATATTTCCCCCATCTCATTTAAATGATACTGCATAAAGCAATAATTATAAAAATCTTTGTTAATGGGCACACAAGGAACAAACATGCAATTTGTATGACAATAAAAGCACAAAGGAGGGGCGCCTGGGTGGCTCAGTCATTGGGTGTCTGCTTCAGCTCAGGTCATGATCCCAGGGTCCTGGGATCGAGCCCCACATCAGGCTCCCTGCTCCACAGAGAGCCTGCTTCTCCCTCTCTCACTACCCCTGCTGTGTTCCCTCTCTCACTACCCCTGCTATGTTCCCTCTCTCGCTGTGTTTCACTCTGTCAAATAAATAAATAAAATCTTTAAAAAAAAGGGGGGTGCCTGGGTGGCTCAGGTGGTTAAGCGTCTGCCTTCTGCTCAGGTCATGATCCCAGGGTCCTGGGATCAAGTCCCGCATCGGGCTCTGTGCTCAGCAGGGAGCCTGCTTCTCCCTCTCCCACTGCCTGCCTGTCTGCCTACTTGTGCTCTCTGTCTCCCTCTGTCAAATAAATAAATAAAATCTTTAAAAAAAAGCACAAAGGAGGGGGAATGAAGCTATACAGAAGCAGTGTTCTTGTATGATATTGAAATTAAATTGGTATTAATCCAAAATAGATTGATAAAAGTTGTTAATATGTTAATATATTGATAATAATCCCTAGGGCAACCAATAATAAAACAGCTCAAAAATATGTAGTAAATGAAACACAAGGATATTTAAATGGTCAACTAGAAAATAAGTATTTAACAGAAAAGAAAGCAGTATGGAAGAATAGAGGATAAAAAGATAATAATCATACAGAAAGAAAATAGCAAAATGACATATAAAGTCCAACTTACCAAGAATTAAAATAAATGTAAAAGGATTAAGCCAATTAAAAGCAAAGACTAGAAGAATTAATTTTTTTTTTAAAGATTTTATTTATTTATTTGACAGAGACACAGCGAGAGAGGGAACACAGGCAGGGGGAGCGGGAGAGGGAGAAGCGGGCCTCCCGCTAAGCAGGGAGCCCGATGCGGGGCTAGATCCCAGGACCTGGAATCATGACCTGAGCTGAAGGCAGACGCTTAACGACTGAGCCACCCAGGTGCCCCAAGAATTAATTTTTTTAATAAATATTTTATTTATTTATTTGAGAGAGAGCTCCAGTGAGAGAGAGCATGAGCGGGGGGTGGGGGTGAAGAGCAGAGGGAGAGGGAGAAGCAGACTCCCCACTGAGCAGGCAGCCTGATATGGAGCTTGATCCCAGGACCCTGGGGTCATGACCTGAGCCAAAGGCAGATGCTTAACCTACTGAGCCACCCAGGCACCCCAGAATTGATTTTTAAAAGCATGATCCCATGGAACAGAATAGAGAGACCTAAAATAAATACACTGATTTGCAGTCAACTGATCTTCAATAAGGGTGCCAAGAACACAGTTGGTAAAGTGTACCCTCTTCAGTAAATGGTACTGAGAAAACTAGATATCCCCCTGCAAAAGAATGAAATTGAACCCTTTATCTATTATGGACATTAAATTTGTACTTAAAAACAGTCCTTCCAAAAAAGAACATTCTGGGCCAGATAGTTTCACTAGTAAATTTGTCAGTCAAAAAGAAAATAACACCGGGGCGCCTGGGTGGCTCAGTTGTTAAGAGTCTGCCTTCGGCTCAGGTCATGATCTGGGATTGAGCCCCGCATCGGGCTCCCTGCTCTGCGGGAAGCCTGCTTCTCCCTCTCCCACTCCCCCTGCTTGTGTTCCCTCTCTCACTGTCTCTTTCTCTGTCAATAAATAAATAAAATCTTTTAAAAATAAAAGAAAATAACACCAATTCTGTACAGTTTCTTCCAGAAAATAGAAGAGGAACACTTTGCAACTCACTTTATGAGCCCGTAATTATCTTGATACTAAAACCAGACAAAGACATTATAAGAAAAGTAAAATTCCAGTATCATTTATGAACACACAAAAATCATCAGAAATACATTACCAATGAAGGTATATGGATGGCAAGCAATCACATCAACTGAAGTTCAATATCATTAGCAATTAGGGAAAATATAAACTAAAACCACAAAGAGAAACCCCTACATACCTATTAGGCAGCCTAAAACCACCAACGTCCTCATCCTCATCCATATCAACAACATCATCAACATCTAAATACCTGACAATACCAAGTATTAGGAATGCCCTGGAGTAATTGGAATTCTCACACATCAATGGTGAGAATAGGAAATGGTAAAGCCCCTGTGGATCACAACAATTTCTCATAAAGCTAAACATAAACTTACCCGGAAATAGGGTAAAAACTAGAGTGAAGCAAGAAAATATGTATTTAACAGAAAAGAAAGCAGTATGGAAGAATGGAGGATAAAAAGATAATAATCACACAAAAAACAAATAGCAAAATGACACATAAAGTCCAACTTACGTGTCACCTCAAGAACAAAATTTAAGGGCATGTCAAAAAACAAATGTTATTTTTTTTAAAGATTTTATTTATTTATTTGAGAGAGAGAATGAGAGACAGAGAGCATGAGAGAGAAGAGGGTCAGACGGAGAAGCAGACCCCCTGCTGAGCAGGGAGCCCGATGCGGGACTCGATCCCGGGACTCCAGGATCATGACCTGAGCTGAAGGCAGTCGCTTAACCAACTGAGCCACCCAGGCGCCCACAAATGTTATTTCAATGTAGTATTTTCAAACACCAAAATTAATGCAAAAATCCATGAAATACAAAATATCAGAATTTGGATTGGAGAAAGATTCAATCTTACTGATTTTCCCTTGTGCTGCTGGGCCCAGTATTTCTCAGCATAGCACTGCCCAGCAGTTTCACACCTGGGTGTGTATCCCAGAAAAATGGGAACATGTTTACATGAATCTATAGCTATACTAAAACTCAGGAATCTATAGCTGTATTAAAACTCAGACTATCCACCAAATAGTAAGAAAGTAAGTTATTCAGTAAGTACATAAACACACACAAGTGAACACTACATTGGCATCATAAAATAGGATGCGAACATTGAAAATAGAATTTAAGTAGATGGAGAGGAACTAAGAAGGGTATGTTAGAGGCCTAAAGAAAATGAAGGCAACTGAGAGGGAGGGATCATAAGGAAGGCTCTGGAAATAGTGACCCTTTGCATAGACTGAAGCAGAGGATGTGTTTGAAACATAGAGGAAACCTTGAAAAGTCTGAGTAGGCTAGTACTATGGACAGCAGTTATAATTGGAACGCTGCCCTGCATAAGCAACACGAAAACTTTGAATGCTTTTATAAGAGAAGTGACATATTATAGCAAAGTATAAGGGAGATTAGTTTTATGGCACTTTGTAAGGTGGATTGGAAGTGTGACTAATGAAGAGCTAATTGCATTAGCTCAAACATGAAGAGAAAAGCAGCCAAGCTAAAATGATAGGAGTGTGATTGAATTTTTTTTTTTTAAAGAAGAAAATGGTTTCAACAGTGGATAAAGTAAAAAAAATATATATATATATATATATATATATATATATGTAATTTGTGACCTATTTTCAACTGTTCTTTGTTAATATTTCAAAGTGGGCAAAATGTTTCTACCATTTATTCTGAGAATCACATTGATTATTGATGAAACCAGTTGAAAATATTTCCCTAAGCCTGAAAAACTGTTTTGAAGGCATTAAATGTATTTAGATTTTTTAAAGAATCTAATAACTCGCAATATTTTCAGTTAAATGGCAGAAAGTAGTTTAATGATTATAACATAATCAAAATGGTCAGTTGAGAGCTTGTGCTAGCTAGCAAAGGTGAGAAGTCCAATTGCAATAGGTTAATTACACATTTTAATGGTCATGAATGTTAACCTAAGTGCATAGAATGCATTCATACATACACAGTGCTTTTGTGCCATTCATTTCTATGGTAGGTATAGGGACCTTCCTGAGCCACCACAAAGCTCAGACAGGCAAGTCATGCCAAAACATTCTTCTGGCAGTTGTAAAATGAGGAAAATCCGTAAGTTAGGTCCTGCCTTTCCAAATTTGTACTTCTCATATCTTGTCCAGCACCAGTGGGAGAAGTATTTATATGACCTAGGGACATGAACCTCTCATTTCTCCACTCAGCAAAGTTCAGCAGTCTCATTGAGTAGACAATTAAACCTCATTATGGAAGAATCTGGTCTCGTCAAATAAAAATGTAGCATTTTTCTAGCATGTGGTAAAGAAAAAATGATTAATACAAGCTTCTAGTTAGCATTTAAAATATAAAATAACAGGGAGCATTTGTATTCAAGTGAAGGGTACTTACAGTATATTGCACATGTGCAAAGAAGAGGCTTAAACGTCATCATGTAGCATCTCACATCACAAGTGCAATAAAGACAGTTATGGTAGAGCAGGAAATTAAGATAGAAAGTGGAATTAATGTGTCACCCAGTCATCTCTACTTAACGTTTTCATAGGATAGAACCTTTAAATCTTAATGAGGAAGACAAATTCCACATGTTAAAAAATAAAATGTATTGGGATGCCCACTGAAAAACAATAGAAATATTTTCCTGAACAATACTGAGTTCTTTCCGTTTGTGTCCAACTTTCTTTGGTCTTCACTTTGCAGGCACTGTATTTTAATGAATATTAAATGCATAAAGTTTGAGCATAACACCAGTGCTGCTCAGGCTTAAGGAGCAAATGAGGACCTAATAGGATTTTCCATCTTAAATTTCATGTCACAGTTGAGCATAAATTGCATTAGCAAAACCGAGCCGCATATTTTTGCTTGATATATTACCTTCTCTGACATGTCACCCTAAAGCCAAGTAATAGATGACTTAAAGAAACTGGGCCTCTTTCGATGTCAATAACGCCTTCCACTTGAAGCTCAGTAATGGCCAGCATTATGGGAAACTTCCAGATCAGGCACTCTATCATTAGTGTGACTTGAGACACTGAATAAAATAAGAGATGTTTAAAAATGCTCATTAGGAAAACAAAGAGAACTATAGCATGCTGAAACAATATCCGAAGTGAAAATGAAAGCCTTAATGTTTTGGCAAAGTCATTGTGTGTTTTCTTTAAAAAATGCAGGTGGTTATAGGGGCGCCTAGGTGGATCAGTTGGTTGGGTGGCTGACTGTTGGTTTTGGCTCAGGTCAAGATCTCAGGGTCCTGGAATTGCACTCAGGGGAAGTCCACTTGAGGATTTCTCTCCCTTTCTCTCTGCCCTTCCCCCACTTTTTGCAGGTGCGCAGGCTCTCTCCCTCTCTCAAATAAATCAATAAATCTTTTTAAAAAATTAAAAATGAAGGTGGTTATAAGTTCGATTACATAAATACATTTTATTTCATTGGGGGTTTTTTTGTTGGTTTTTTTTTTTTAAGATTTTATTTATTTATTTGACAGAGAGAGACATAGTGAGAGAGGGAACACAAGCAGGGGGAGTGGGAGAGGGAGAAGCAAGCTTCCCGCCAAGGGTGCCCGATGCAGGGATCCGTCCCAGGACCCTGGGATCATGACCCGAGCCGAAGGCAGACACTTAACAACTGAGCCACCCAGGCGCCCCTTTATTTCATTGTTTTAAGATTTTATTTATTTGAGAGAGAGGGAGAGAGAGCATGAGCGGGGGGGAGAGGGAGAAGCAGGCTCCTTGCCGAGCAGGGAGCTAGACGCAGGGCTTGATCCCAGGACCCTGGAATCATGACTTGAGCCGAAGGCAGATACTTAACCGACTGAGCTACCCAGGCGCCCCTACAGAAATACATTTGATACTAAAGTTTACATTTTCCTTTTGGGGTAATCATTTTGGGGGGCATCTTATCTGGTCTCCACTTGTTTACTAAGAAATGGTAGCTTATATCTAATGAACCCTGCAAATTTAACCAGCAGAGAATATTTTATAAAGAAAATAAGAGATCTGGAAGATAAACCCAAGAATTGGGATAATAGGCATGATGCATGAGGGAGTTTTGTTCAAAATGGCTGATAGTGAAATAGTCGTTTAGCTTTCATTTCTTCACATAGAAAATGCATGTTTTCTCTGAAAATAGTTGCAAAAGCCTCATGACATTGCCTGAGAAAGAATTCCAATTTTTAAATTGTATTACTAGTGTCCACAGACATATTACTGCATGACACCCCATTATTATCACTTCAGTGTGTGACGGGTGCGGAGTATAGCTCACAGTACAATGGGCAAACCATTTTTTATGTCAAATGGTAAATGTGGTGGTTACGGAAAAGGGAGAAGAATATGCTTTACCGATACCAGCCACAGAACTGATGGCTTTCTGCAACATCTTTTCAGGGACAACATTCTTTCCCTAAGTTCACATTCCTTTATGGTCTTTCACACACATACTACTGAGACACAGATCCCAAAACAGACAGTAATCTGTGATGCCAGAGCCTATGGGCATGACCGGAAGCTAAAAACAACCTATTTGGGCTCCAGTGCAAACACTAGGAACATTCCCTGCTGATCTGCTATGGAAATTTACTCCCAAAAGTACTCTCAGCAGATTGGGTTTTGTTTAAAGTAAGTGCTTCACTGGGTGCCTGGCTGGCTCAGTTGTTAGAGCATGCAACTCTTGATCTCAGGGTTGTGAGTTCAAGCCTGACATTGGGGGTAGAGACTGCTTAAAACTAAAATCTTTCAAAAGGAAAAAAAAAAGTGGTTAAAGTACTACTGGCTCAGCCTTACCAGGGATTTAAGGTTTACCAACATCTCTGATCACATCTTTTAAGCCACATTTAAAGGGGACTCCCTTTACAGTGACAATTTGTGATCATCACTTTAGTTTCTCTGAGTCTTCTGTGAGTAAACTGCTAGTGCTACTAAGGTTGGAACTAGAATTTGAGACTAGACGGATAAGGAGTGTATAGTTTTGTGATGTACTGTCCGCGCCCTTGGACAAGTTTCGTAATTTTGTAAAGTCTCAGTTTACTCATGTTTGTATCACAGATTTACGAGATTAGGTAACATGTAACACAATGTTTGGCACATCATGAATTTTCTAGATATGTTAGCTTTCTTCCCTTTCTCATATCTGTCAAACTAAGTAAATGTGAAACCTAACTTCTTCAATATGTAAATAAGTGCCATCTGGGTATCAGTGAATCAAATTATGGGTTTGACCTCAGTCCTATGTCACTGACATTCCTGTTATGATCGGGATGGTTTTGGCAAGTGAATGACTTCTTGAGCAATTTTTTTACTTTTTTTTACCCTTTTAAAAAATGAGGTGGAGGGGGTTTTTTTGTTTTTGTTTTTGTTTTTTTTAATGAGGTAGATTTTACATCCACTGAAATAAGTTTCTTCATACCCCTTCCCAGTCAATGGCATCCTCTATATCGCTTTCTATTACTCTGGGTTAGCATTGCCTGTTCTACCACTTTACATAATGGAATCATACAGTATGTATTCTTCTGTGTCTGTTTTTTTCACACAGCAGGAAATGTTTGAGATTCATTCATGTTGATCCACATATCACTAGGTTGTTGCTTTTAACTGGAGAGTGGTGCTCATTTGTATAAATATATCCAAGTTTGTTTATTCCTCTCCCTTTTTGCATTTTTCTGTTAGTGTTTCAGTTTGGAATGTACTAGTGTTCATGTTGAGCAGATAAAAAGCTAAAGGGATCATTAAGGTAATTCGTATTTGAGAATATACTCCAGGATACATGATATGTATGGGTCAATTCCAGGCCACCACCTGTTTTTGTAAATAAAGTTTTATTGGAACACAGTAAGCCCATTCACTTTTAAATTGTTTATAGCTGCTTTCATGCTACCATAGCAGAGTTGAGTAGTTGTGACAAAGAACGTGTGACCCACGAAGTCTAAAATATTTCGATGCAACTCTTTGTAGAAAAAGTTTGCTAATTCCTATTCTAAAATGATTATTAGAGGGATGCCTGGGTGGCTCAGTCAGTTGGGCATCTGCCTTCAGCTCTGGCGGTGATCCCGGGGTCCTGGGATCGAGCCCCACATTGGGCTCCTTGCTCAGTGGGGAACCTGCATCTCCTTCTGCCTGCAGCTGTCCCTGCTTGTGCTCTCTCTCTCTCTGTCAAATATATAAATAAAATCTTAAAAAAATAAAATAAATAAAATAAAATGATTATCAGACTGATTAATGCTATATGAATTCTGCACCCAGTCAAAATGTCTTCACTGAGTTAAGTTGTAATATTAGGGCTTTGATTTTTATTTAAATAAATATAAAATGGCCAAAGGCCATGGAAATAATATTTCTCCATCTTTTATTTTTTAAAAAAGCCATAATTTTAGGTCATTGACCATTATTATGTAGTACAATGGACCTCAAAATATTAAAATTGAAAAATTACCTAGAGTTTCTCAAAAGGATATGGTGTTATGAAGCAATGTGCATTTTCCTTTACCAAACTATGAAAATATGTGATGCATAGTATTTCCCTTTCTACCTCTTCCTGCCATCCAGGAAGAGTTGAATTTAATATTCTGTCCAAAGTTTTGTTGTAATTTTTCTTGTTTTTTCATAATTTTGAACAATTGCCTTTATATTTACTGGTGTTATTTATAAGTATCTCTTCCAGTGAAGCGAATCAAATACATTTTGAACAAGGAATGACAGAAGACAATTAATATGTACATATATGCATAAAACAGAATTGTTAAAATACTTCAAACCATCATACAACGTTCATAGAAATTTATGATTCTCATGCACACAAACTATCCTAAATTGGTTTTCAACTACTTAGCAAAAAGCTCTAAATCCACAAAAATTTGAGTATAAATGTGGGCACTGGCACTGCCCATATTTAAGAATATTATCTCCTCCCCTTCTAGTTGTTCCTGATATTTTTCATTATCATTAAGTTGACACAATAAGAAGCTAAATGTGAACGGATACTGAAACTTAACACCAGAAACGTGTGATGATCAAAGAAAAGATAAAATGGGGTGATGTTGATGTTTATAACTTACGTTCTTCTTGAAGCTTCATTTTATTACTGCTTCCTAAATATTATTCTGGTCTCATTTATTAATTAGGCATCAATATCCAAGGCCATTTTAAAGACAGTTATGACCATGTTAGTAGATACTTTATAGTAACAGTCAAAATACAGTCATAATTGAAAAACACAATTGATAATTTTGATTATTTGACAGGAAAGGAAATTCTTGGCCATCAATACTGTCATTTCTCGAGAAAGATTAGAATACGATTGCACAGGTGAGAATGCGTTCCCCTCTAAAGAGCAGGCAGCCAAGAGGGGTCACATATCCCTGGGCCTGGGGGACAAAGCTTCCAGAAATGCTTCTACAGTTGGAGGAAGGGGGTTCTGGGAAGAAAGGAGATGTATACATTAATGTTAATTTTGTACTAAAAAAGAAGGTCGCATGCTTCCCTGGATTTTTTCATGAGGCCTAAGGTGATAGAGTAGCTTAGCAATGGAGGGCGGATTGCCACATCCTGTGGCACTCCGTAGGAAAGGCAAAGGCAAACACATAAGTATCCTCCTTAACAAGCAGGCCCATAGTCATATTATCTGAGGTGATTAAATGTTCACGGTGTATCGATGGGCACATTAAATTAGCATTGTTAATTTAAACGTTTCGGTTTGATTGTTCTGTTATTATGTAATTTATACACTGATGACTTCATTTTTATAGCTGCATTGAAGACGTAAGCTACAGATAGGCTTTTTTATACATTTGTTTGAACCTACTGAAGTAATTGTCTAGTAAAAATCATTGAAGTCCACAGAGGGAGACCAAAATAACTTTGGTCCTTTCCTTAAATTGTCTGAACAATGACCAAGTTTGAGAAGCATGGCTTTGAAGAAGTAACAAATGCTGTTAAGGTGATCCCCTTGACAACAGAATAAGTAAAAACTGTCCTGGCAAAATAAGCTTGAATATACAAAGCAAATCAACACAGAGACATTTTTTCCCTCACCTATCAGTCTGGCAAAAAAATCAGTGTTTGACCATTCACCTTTCCGTGACACTATGAAGCACCAGGCAGTGTCCTCCACCTCTTTGATCCAGCAATCCTCCTTCTAAAAAATCTACCAAATACACCTGCATATGCACAAATTGACAAGCTTTTAGCTAGATCAATGATTCTCAAAGAGTGAGAGGGAATGATTTTGCCTTCTTCCCCTAGGGGATATTTGGCAAAGAAGGGAGACATTTTGGGTTGTCACAACTCAGGGAGGATGTGTGGTACTGGTATCTAGTGGTTAGAGGCCAGGGATGCTGCTAAGCATCCTGTGATGCACAAGATTGTCAACAAAAAATGAGTCGTTCCAGTGCTCACTTCGGCAGCACATATACTAAAAAATGAGTCGTTCCAAATATTGCAGAAGTTGAGAAACTCCGATATAAATCAATTCTTTTATTTATGTGATAAACTATGCTACTTTCCTTAGTTCCTGCCTTCTGTTTTGCTTTCAGATTTTAGGGATATCTTTTTGTGATTCTGGTCAGCATTTATGGTTTAGGTCTGTTTTGCTTTTTGTGTCATCCTTGCTCAGGGGCTATGTAATCTCTGTATCATTCCAATTTTAGTAAATGTGCTGCCGAATCTAGGGCAGGTCTGTTTTGCTTTGATTCCTATGTGATAGATGAACTTAGAAATATCTATTAAGTTAAAATACCTTAATAATTAGAGAACCTTAAGGAAAAAAAGTTTAAGCACCAGAACAAAAGCAATCGTAAGCATTTATTTGCTGTCCCTTACTTAGATTTTGTGCATCCCTGCACTGAAAATCTAACTTAGAGCCTTGAAACCAGCAAAATACAATTAGATTCTCACCAGATACACCAAACTCCACAGGGTACGTCATTTTATCGTTTCCTTTTGCGAATATTCTGTGTTTCTAGAGGGTTCTTTGACACAAATGCTGCCTAAACAAAGTAACAACTGCTGAAGGCAAAGAGGTTTGCAAGTTCACTGCTAATTGTGAGCTGTATGACTCACACATTTTTGATCACTGCACATGGAGCCCCAAAACTTTTCAAATGTTTATTAAAAAGAGCTAACACATAAATCAGAAAAGTACAGCTGCCTTATGAGAAGTACTGTACTGTGATAACACAAAGTTTACATCTACTTAGCAAAGGTGTATACATTTTATACTTGAAAAATCTTTAAGATCTTTTATCTTCCTGATTCTCCAAAACTTGATTGTATAAAAGCCTATTTTTAGGAGGTAACTTTCCCTCTCCCTCTCCATAAAAAAATATTTTGAAATTGAGGAAAACCTCCACCAAAAAAAAAAAAAAAAAATCAACCATTCCCTCATGTTCTTCCTCCCTCTCACGTTCATTGTATATACTAATCTACCTTCAGAGATGCCAATACTGTATATAGTTGATATCCACAAGTATTTCCATTTAATTATTGAAGCCTTTATGGGAATGGCGGTGTCAAAATGAAACTAAGAAATGAGAAACTAATTTTAACTTCCGAAGCATTGAAACTCCTGTGCGGATCTGTCTCTATAGTTGTAATAATTCTAAGAATCTCCATCAGTAAAAATAGAGATGTAATTATCATCTGGGGACAGACGGTGAGGCAAGTAATAATGATGTGAGCAAATGTCCATGCTACATATATCCCCCTTGTCTAGAACTCAAATACATTGGATATAAGCCCCTAAGGGAGAGGAACAGAATCACCATTGACAAAAATCATGATTAAAATAATCATGATTCTACATTATGTTTTAAAGCTGATCTGTTAAGAGTCTCAGTATTTTATTAGAAAAATCATATTCTCAATTAAGAAATAAGCCTTTTGCCATGTTCCCAATTTGGACAGAGTCTGTAGTCATTCTATGTGGATTGAGTTGTTGACAGCTAAGACAGTGTATTATCTGGTTGTTGGATAAAATCAGGTTCATGATAAATATAGGTGGCAACTTTAAAAGAATAAATGCAGGCTTCTAAAATAAGTATTTTAAAAATTCAAAGCTGCAAGTCAACAGTCCTTAGTCCTACTGTAATAATCCTTTTAATATTGGAGAAATTTTCTACACTTTTTAAAATGTTAGAAAGATACTTGATGAAATCAGTATTCATAATAAGTATCTATTTAACTTCAATTATGTTTGAATAGGTATGTAACTACTCACTTCTGTAGTTTTTTCTATCTTACAATATATAATGGTTAGCACAGGCTTGTCTTCTCAGAAAACCTCCCATTGTCAATTGTCCCCCATACTGAGAAAATATTTATGAACCACTAAGACCTATAGATGACAAGTCAGTTAAACTTTCTAGCTGTGGCTAAATTCATGGATATGGGGGAGATAATACTGCCTCCAAGGCCAATATATAAACATACTTTAAAAAGAACATTTTTGGGGTGTCTGGGTAGTGCAGTCGGTTAAACATCAGGCTCTTGGTTTTGGCTCCGGTTGTGATCTCATGGTCGTGGGATCAAGCCCTGAGTCCAGCTCATGCACAGTGCTGAGTTTGCTTGAGATTCTCGATCTCTTCCCTCTTCCCCTACCCCACGTGTGCACATGCTCTCTCTAAAATAAATAAATGAATCTTTAAAAAAAAAGAAGAAGAAGAAGAACATTTTTCTGGGGCGCCTGAGTGGCTGAGTCAGTTAAAGATCTCACTCTTGATTTCTGCTCAGGTCATGATCTCAGGGTTATGAGATGAGCCCCAGGTTGGGTTCCGCACTCAGCAAGGAGTCTGTTTGACCCTCTTCCTCAAATAAATAAATAAATAAAGTCTTTAAAAAGAACATTTTTCTTGTGGTTTATATTTACATTTTCATTCCTTTGTTCATTAAGCAAATACTAATTGAGGGCTTTGTCCTCATTGAGCTTATGATCAATAGAATAGGACTGACAATAAGCTGCCAATGACACAACTGGTTTTAAAATTATTACAATGATAACTGCTACCATGAATAAGTAAATGAGGCGAGGAGAGTGCAGGTGCTGGGACCCTGACTGCTAATGATTTCCCCACGAGGAGACCAATACACCAAACCTGAAGGGGGGAGTAAGAGTTAGCTGGATAGAGAGGGACAAATCACCTTCAATGTATCAGAGCAGCATATGGGAATTTTCCATGGTGGAAACCAGGTTGGCCCATGTAAGGAAGAACTTTTATGGATGGGACAGAGGGAGTGGGAAGAACTTCTCAAGAGATGAAGGGGGCGGGGCGCCTCGGTGGCTCAGTGGGTTAAGCATCTGCCTTCGGCTCAGGTCATGATCCCAGGGTCCTGGGATCGAGCCCCATGTCGGGCTCCCTGCTCAGTGGGGCGTCTGCTTCTCCCTCTGCCTCTGCCTGCAGCTCCCCCTGCTTGTGCTTGCACTCGCTCTGTCAAATAAATAAACTAAATCTTAAAAAAAAGAGAGAGAGAGAGAGAGAGATGAAGGGAGCAAAATAGGCAAGACCATGCTGGGTATGGTGAGGATTTGGGATAAGAATAATTGGAGGCCACTGAATGTTTTTATGTGCTTACGGAAGTAATGTGCTCTTTTAATGGTAAAGTGAGCAAAAGGGGTTAGGAGAGAAGTCAATGAAATTTCCCCAGTAGTTCAGGGCAAGTAGTACCTTGCAAGAGGGTGAGAGGATGATACAGATAAAGTGAGAGATACATGAGCAGTCCTGACTGACTAGAATCACAAGCTTATCGCTTCTGTCCTATATTCATACTCTTTAACATATATACAAAATATTTAATCAAACAGGTTTTAGAGAATTGCACAATGATACACACACACACACACATAGTGTCATAATACAATAATGGTAATCATCGTTTGGATGTGCCAGCAGTCATTATATTGAAAAAAGCAGTATGTCTCCCATCCAGATAGTGTCCCTGCGTAATTACTATTCAATCTAATGTGTGAACCATAGTGCCCAAAGATCAAGTAGCAGGAGCTATGTTGGCCAAGGGTGGCAGTTACTTGGGTGAATTTTCTCAGGACAATGATTGAATTTTAATCAATATGGTAGAACCAGGAATTTTTAAAAACAGAATACTTGACTAAATGTGATAATTTAAAACTATTGAATTGTTAGCACATTTATTTACAAAATCAATAACCATTTTAATCTTACATTAAATACATTTTATGGCAAACTCAACAAAAATATCTCCATGATGGAGAAATGAATATCAAAGTATAATGGAAATTGTTAGCCACGTTACTTCCCTTATTTTCTGTAGTTTCCTGTGCTGTAATAATAAGCATGTACATTTGTTTCACAAAAGGACAAAACAAGCATATAAGAAATGAAGGTAATTACTGAAGACAAAATTGAAATAGGCTAGATTACAAGGTATTCAAAGAAAATAGAGGATGATGGATAAATTACCAGGAGCTACTTTCTTTGAACATATAATTAAGAAATGCCATCCACATACTCTTATTATTTTTATAAAATTGCATCTTTTTGAGGGGGCATTTCATTTACATGTTTTTACTTCACTTTTGTAAGGTCATTTCAAAGACCAGACATTTTGATTAACTTAAAATAACTGCATTTTCCTCTGCTATGGCTGAAGAACAGTAAGCAACAAAATGAAAATTGGCCACACACCTGATGCTCTTCTTACATGTTTTCTTTTGAGAAAAGATACCAGAAATGAAAGATAAAGGAACTGCCTGAAACACAAATATTTTATCTGAGCTTTTAGCAATTACATCCAATTTCAGACTCTACCCACGATTTAGGGATCATATTTTTTTATTGCTTTCTTTTCATAGAATATTCTTTTGTGTGATTCTGAAAAACCTCACTCAAAAATGGAAGATGGGCACATTACTACAGCGCTATCACAGAATACCCACCTAGAACTTTAAATGATAATAAAGGTAAGATCTAACACAGGACACTCACTGAGAACCACGCACTTTCTGCACTTTCTAAGGATTCCACATCTATTTGCACATTGAATTGTCAAAAATAAACCTGGGTAACAGGTACTGTTATCATCACCACATTAATGACGAGGAATCTGAAGTTTATAGTGAGGAAATTTTTGCAAGGTCCACAGAGACCAAATGGAAGAAGGAACACTGTCCAACTTCACAGCCTGGGATATCAGGCCTGTCAAATGGCACAACCGCAGAGAGTGTGCTATCGTCTCATAATCTGGAAGTGTGCGGGGCATAACCTATAACCTGTACAAGAGAGTGTGCTGGTCCTTAGGGTCAGAGATAGAGGAAGAGAAGGCAGCAATGGAGATGGAGCACAGACACCCAGTGAGATAATAAATTAAGAAAGCTAAACCAAGAGCAAAAAGAACTTCAACTAGTCAAATGGTAAATTCTGCTGATGCGTTGATTAAGTTCAGAGCACAAATCTGGACCACTGGATTAAAGGCATGAAAGACAAAGTTGGCGGTCTAGTCCAGGAGGGTCCTACTAAAGTGAGGAGGACAGAAGCCTTAATGAAGTGAACTGACCAGAGAAAATGAAGTGAGGAGAAGCAGAACAAAGGGTACAGCTGAGGCCAATGTGAGGTCTTGGGAGAACCAATGACAGTCTTTTCAGGGGCTGTTTGTAATTACAAACAGAATCTCACAAGAGAGTTTACATATAACATATGAACCAAACACAGCAAGCTGACTGGCCTTGGGTGAAATGAGACCAGCCGGACACATAAAGCAGCAAATCAGACACAGAAGAGACAAGTTAGTCAAAGAACAATGCCCTTGAGCTACAAAACACCTGGGAAATAGAGGAGCCACAACTCTGATATGCAGCTAAACATTAAAACCACTCCCTACAGGGAACATCCCACAAAGAAAAGTCACTGAACTAATCGCCAGAGAGGCACAAAGAACACCTGGACCAAGACTTACTTAGCAAGAAGAAATACAAATATAGGGGAACTTCGCCTTCAGAGAATGATCTGTAATCATCTAGAAGTGACATGGTGAAACAAAGTCTAAATATTTAAGGAGAATAATGTCCTGGTAGGACCATACCAACTGACTTAAATAGAACGATTCATAAATATAACATGCTGGATAGATGTTCATTGAACCTCTTGACAACAGTCTGTGTTTTGTTCATTTTGGCATCTGAGACAAAACATAGTATCTGACAGCAAAAGTGCTCACTTGATTGTTGTTCAATGCTGAAAGTATTAAAATGATCAATCCTGGTTAATGCAAGGAAGTTGTGCATGTGAAGAGTGGGATTGGAGAGAGAGCAGAGGGCTCCTGGCATTTTCATTTAATGAGGCTTGACAGTTTTACTGGGCCGGCAGAAAGAAGATAAAAATAAATAGAGGCTGATGGGAAGAGTGGTGAGGATTCTTACCTCCTCCTTATTATGTTTACATAGAGGGGCCTATTCACTCACAAGGTAAAGTATGGGAGAAAAAAAAAAAACCTCCATCTTCAACCTGCCTCCTCCAGCATGACTCACTGTCCTAGGAAAAGCAACATATTGAATCCATGAATTTGGGTGAACCGAACATGAGCAGAGCAGCAGACCCTTCTCTTTCTGTCCCCAAAATGTGAATCCAGGAATCGAGCCTTTCTTCTCCTCCTTCATGTGGAAGTTCCTTTTTCTCTGCAGGAAGTCCACTACTGGCCAACTTGATGTGCATACCTTCAATTTGGGGAAGGTAGCAATCAGACCAATGTGTCCAAAATTCCAAACCACGTTCCAGTTCATCTTTACTAATAATGAGCTGACATTTTAATCTCCGTCTGCCTTATTTCTACACTACTTCTCAGTTGGTTATAAACTCGGATAAGGGTGTAATTAGTATTCCCTCCTAAAGCCCCATCACTGTTCAAGCCACAGAGTGAAGTACTTTAATTTCTACCATATGGGATTTAAGAGACAACAAGAAAGACAAAATGGCAGGGACAGTGTGACTTTCTGTACACTAACTTAATGTGCTGGGTAAGCTGTATTTAAATTACAGTCAAGGGGGAAGATAGCTGGTTTCCCTCTTCATATACTGAAGAGTCAAATCATACTCAGAGTCCTGGCCAGATTTGTCCCTTAATAAAGAAATAGGGGAGAAGGCAAGGGCACGCAGGGACAGGGACACTTAGAGTGCAAGCAAGTTGGTCACGCTCTTGAAATAATGACAGGAAAAGGAAGAAAATTATTACGAGATATTGTTAAAAAGACCAGACAAGAGAGAGAGGTCAGCATAAAGACAGAGAAAATATTAAAGTTGAGAGGGAACTGATCAAATCTGCTTTGGTATAGAAAGACATGCTTAGGACGCCTAGGTGGCTCAGTAAGTTAAGCGTCTGCCTTCAGCTCAGGTCATGATCTCAAGGTCCCAGGACTGAGCCCCACGTTGGGCTCCCTGCTCAGCGGAGAGTCTGCTTCTCGCTCTCACTCTGCCCCTCTGCCCTGCTCATGCTCCCATGCTCTCTCTCTCCTCTCTCTCTCCAACAAATAAATAAAATCTTAAAAAAAAAAAAAAAAAGACATGCTTCAGAGCACGTGAGTGGCACAGCCAGTTGGGCATCTGACTCTTGCTTTTGGCTTGGGTCTTGAGATCCAGTCCCACGTGGGGATCCGTGGTGAGCGCAGAGCCTGCTTTAGGTTCTATCTCCCTCTGCCCTTCCCCCTTCTCCCCCTCTTCCTCTCTCTCTTCAAAATAAATAAATCTTTAAAAAAAAAAGACAAAGACATGCTTCAAGAGAACAAAAAGAACATTCACAAATTAAAGTGTCTTTAGCCAAAAAATGAGCTTGTTAAATTTGATAGCACTAAGCAGAGAAAAAAGTATTTCGGAGAGAATGATGGATGAAGATAAGCCTGCAATCTTTCCATATAGCTATTTTGAACATCAAGTGTTATTTTTCATTATGAAAAGTAATGAAGCAATTAAATTAGAATCATATCAAATATTGTATTTTCAAGAACATTTTGAGAGTTTATTATCCCTAATATGCCTTTCAAATTTCCCAAACTGTGTTGGCAGCTTCCTAAGACATCTTGCTCATCTAGGAGAAAGTAGACAGTTTTTAGGTAGTAACTTTTAAATTTTTTTCAGTTTTATTGAGATATAATTGACATACTGTGTTATATAAACTTAAGGTGTATAGCATAGTACCTTGATTTACATATATTGGGAAATGATTCCCACAGTAAGTTTTGTTAATATCTATCACCTCATGTAGTTCCAAAAAGTACATGTTTTTTTTCCTGTGATGAAAACTTTTAGGATCTATACTCTTAGCAAGTTTCAAATATTTTAGGTTGTAACATTTGATCAGTTCCTATTATCAGATTTACGATTTCTTTAGTTTACAAACTGACAAGTATACAAGGCAGTAGAGTAGTGAGAACATATTATAATGAATCCTATATATGAACATTTCATTCTACCTTCCCTTATACATAGAATCATTTTCCTTCATTAGGATAAGTTTCCGATAGAAATCAAGCTTTGAACACTTACTCCCAGTTCAAAGTTTCTACAGTGAAATTTAATCAGCCATTAAACTTCACTTAAGTATAGCAGAATGACACAAAACAATCTTTTCACATCTGAATGGCCATTCCTGAAGTACTATAAATATCATTTGCCTGCTTTATAAATTTTGGTCCATTTTAATCAAGAAATACTTAAGAAATTTGAGTCCTGAAACATGGCAGTTAAGTGTTACACATTTGAACTCTGAGGCTAATCCACTCTATTATATGCTTCCCTTATTTGCCTATTAGTCAGTTTTTACTATTAGTTGAAGAAAGGAAGGCTTATAGGGTTTCATTGATTAAAAACTGAATTTCCAGGGGTGCGTGGGTGGCTCAGTCCATTAAACATTTGATTTTTAGTTTCGGCTCATGTCATTATCTTGGGGTTGTGGGATCAAGCCTCTCCTTGGGCTCTGCCCTCAGTGGGGAGTCTGCTTCAGGTTTCTCTCCCTCTCCCTCTGCCCGCCCCCTCCCCGTGAGCACTCTCTCTCAAATAAATAAAAGTCTTTTAAAAACTGAATTTCCGGGGGCGGAGCAAGATGGCGGAGGAGTAGGAGACCTGGATTTCGTCTCCTCTCAGGAATTCAGCTGGATAGGGATCAAACCATTCTGAACACCTACAAACTCAACAGGAGATCGAAGAAAAGAAGAGCAACAACTTTCTCATCAGAAAAGCGACCACTTTCTGGAAGGTAGGACGTGCGGAGAAGTGAATCCGGGGCGATATTCGGGAGGATAGACGGCGGGGGAGGGGCCTCCAGCGGCCGCTTCTGGCAAGTGATAGAGCCGCGGAGCACAAAATCGGAACTTTTAAAAGTCTGCTCCGCTGAGGGACGTCACTCTGGTGGCTAAGCGGGGGGTGGAACCCTCCGGGACAGTGTGGTCTCAGGACCCTCGGGGTCACAGAAAGACCGGGGGTGCCTGAGTGTGGCAGAGCTCCCAGGTATTGGAGCAGGGAAGCCGGCTGCAAAAGCGGAGCCCAGGCGTGGGCTCTCAGCTCGGGGTTGCCATAAACCGTGATCCGCGGCACAGTCGGGCCCCTGCTCCTCCAGCAGGGACCCAACAAGCGGCAGATCCGGGGAGACTCACCTTCCTCCCCCGGGAGGAGCCGCGCGGGAGTGCACCGCAGGGATCTGCTGGGTTTGGAGACTCCACCCGGGGTTGGGTGCCAGAGATAGAAACGCGCGGTCACAGGCCGGGTGAGCACAGAGTGCGGCTGGAGACCGGGGAGACGGGAGTGACTGACGGCTTTTCTCTGGGGGCTCACTGAGAAGCGGGGCCCCGAGTTCTCGGCTCCTCCGCGGCGGAGATTGGGAGGCCGCCATTTTCACTCTCCGCCTCCAAAGCTGTACGGAAAGCTCGCAGGGAACAAAAGCCCCGGAGAGCAAACCTGAGCAGATTACTTAGCTAGGAGGGGGCAAGGGCGGGGCAATTCTGCCTCCGGCAAAGACATTTGGAAACCACGGCAACAGGCCCCTCCCCAGAAGATCAGCGAGAACAGCCAGCCAAGACCAAGTTTACCCATCAATGAGAACGGCAGAACTCCAGCGCTAGGGGACTACTGCACATAGAATTCATGGCTTTTTTACCATGATTCTGTAGTCTTTCAAAGTTAATTTTTTTTTTAACTGTCTTTTTTTCTTTTTTTTCTTTTCAACCAACATCTTATCAATCCCTTTTTAAAAAAAAAAAAAAAAAACATTTTTATTTTTCATTTTTAGAGTCATATTCTATCCCTTCATAGTAGTTACCCATATTTTTGGCTTATATATATAAGTTGTTCTCTCTTTAAAATTTTGAGATAGTTTCTTCTAACAGATCAAAATATACCCTAAATCTCTAGTATATGGTGTTTTCTGTTCCCCTGCCTGATCACATCCTCTCCCTTTTTTTTTCTTTTTTTAAATCCTCTTCTTTCTTTTTTCAAACAACTTCTTATCAATTCCTTTTATAAAATTTTTTATAATTTCCATCTTTACACTCATATTCCATCCCTTCATCATATCAACCCTTATTTTTGTACATATATAAGTTTCTCTTTCTTTAAAATTTTGGGAGGCACTTTCTTCTAAAAGACCAAAATACACCCCAAATCTAGTGTGTGGCACTGATCTATATACCAGCCTGATCATATTCGATCACATTCTGGTTTTTTTGTTGTTGTTGTTTTGTTTGTTTTTGTTTTTATCCTTATCTTTTTCTTTTTTTTCTTTTTCTTTTTTCTCTCTTTCCCTTTCTTTCCCCACTGCTTCAGGTTTTTTCTGATTTGTTTAGAGTATATTTTCTGGGGACGTTGTTACTCTGCTAGCATTTTGTTCTCTCATTAATCTATTCTCCTCTGCACAAAATGACAAGACGGAAAAAATCACCTCAACAAAAAGAACAAGAGGTAGTACCGACTGCCAGGGACCTACTCAATACGGACATTAGTACAATGTCAGATCTAGAGTTCAGAATCATCACTTTAAAGATACTAGCTGGGCTTGAAAAAAATATGGAAGTTATTAGAGAAACCCGTTCTGGAGAAGTAAAAGAACTAAAATCCAACCAAGTAGAAATCAAAAAGGCTATTAATGAGGTGCAATCAAAAATGGGGGCGCTAACTGCTAGAATAAATGAGGCAGAAGAGAGAATCAGTAATATAGAAGATGAAATGATGGAAAATAAAGAAGCTGAGAAAAAGAGAGATAAACAACTACTGAATCACGAGGGCAGAATTCGAGAGATAAGCGATACCATAAGACGAAACAACATTAGAATAATTGGGATCCCAGAAGAAGAAGAAAGAGAGAGAGGGGCAGAAGGTATAATGGAGCAAATTATAGCAGAGAACTTCCCTAATTTGGGGAAGGAAACAGGCATCAAAATCCAGGAAGCACAGAGAACCCCTCTCAAAATCAATAAAAATAGGTCAACACCCCGACATCTAATAGTAAAACTTACGAGTCTCAGAGACAAAGAGAAAATCCTCAAAGCAGCTCGGGAGAAGAGATATTTAACCTACAAGGGTAGAAACATTAGATTGGCAACAGACCTATCCACAGAGACCTGGCAGGCCAGAAAGGACTGGCAGGATATATTCAGAGCACTAAATGAGAAAAATATGCAGCCAAGAATACTCTATCCAGCTAGGCTGTCATTGAAAATTGAAGGAGAGATAAAAAGCTTCCAGGACAAACAAAAACTAAAGGAATTTGCAAACACAAAACCAGCCCTACAGGAAATCTTGAAAGGGGTCCTCTAAGCAAAGAGAGAGCCTAAAAACAACATAGACCAGAAAGGAACACAGACAATATATGGTAACAGTCACCTTACAGGCAATATAATGGCACTAAATTCCTATCTTTCAATAGTTACCCTGAATGTAAATGGGCTCAATGCCCCAATCAAAAGACACAGGCTATCAGACTGGATTAAAAAACAAGACCCATCAATATGCTGTCTGCAAGAGACTCATTTTCGACCCAAAGACAGCCCCAGATTGAAAGTGAGGGGGTGGAAAACCATTTACCATGCTAATGGACACCAAAAGAAAGCTGGGGTGGCAATCCTTATATCAGACAAATTAGATTTTAAACCAAAGACTGTAATAAGAGATGAGGAAGGACACTATATCCTACTTAAAGGATCTATCCAACAAGAAGATCTAACAATTGTAAATATCTATGCCCCTAACATGGGAGCAGCCAATTATATAAGGCAATTAATAACAAAAGCAAACAAACACATCGACAACAATACAATAATAGTGGGGGACTTTAACACCCCCCTCACTGAAATGGACAGATCGTCTAAGCAAAAGATCAACAAGGAAATAAAGACTTTAAATGACACACTGGACCAAATGGACTTCACGGACATATTCAGAACATTCCATCCCAAAGCAACGGAATACACATTCTTCTCTAGTCCCCATGGAACATTCTCCAGAATAGATCACATCCTAGGTCATAAATCAGGTCTCAGCTGGTACCAAAAGATTTGGATCATTCCCTGCCTATTTTCAGACCACAATGCTTTGAAACTAGAACTCAATCACAAGAGGAAAGTCAGAAAGAACTCAAATACATGGTGGCTAAAGAGCATCCTACTGAAGAATGAATGGGTCAACCAGGAAATTAAAGAAGAATTAAAAAAATACATGGAAACCAATGAAAATGAAAACACAACTGTTCAAAATCTTTGGGATGCAGCAAAGGCAGTCCTAAGAGGAAAGTATATAGCAATACAAGCCTTTCTCAAGAAACAAGAAAGGTCTCAAGTACACAACCTAACCCTCCACCTAAAGGAGCTGGAGAAAGAACAGCAAATAAAGCCTAAACCCAGCAGGAGAAGAGAAATAATAAAGATCAGAGCAGAAATCAATGAAATAGAAACTAAAAGAACAGTAGAACAGATCAACG
This sequence comes from Neomonachus schauinslandi, assembly GCF_002201575.2. Lineage (NCBI taxonomy): Eukaryota > Metazoa > Chordata > Mammalia > Carnivora > Phocidae > Neomonachus > Neomonachus schauinslandi. Next base: position 95,887,147 of record NC_058419.1, on the reverse strand, counting down.
AAACTAGGAGCTGGTTCTTTGAAAGAATTAACAAGATTGATAAACCCTTGGCCAGACTTATCAAAAAGAAAAGAGAAATGACCCAAATCAACAAAATCATGAATGAAAGAGGAGAGATCACAACCAACACCAAAGAAATACAAACAATGATAAGAACATATTATGAGCAACTCTATGCCAGCAAATTAGATAACCTGGAAGAAATGGATGCATTCCTAGAGATGTATCAACTACCAAAACTGAACCAGGAAGAAACAGAAAACCTGAACAGACCTAGAACCACTAAGGAAATTGAAGCAGTCATCAAAAACCTCCCCAAAACAAAAGCCCAGGGCCAGATGGCTTCCCAGGGGAATTCTACTAAACATTTCAAGAAGAATTAATACCTATTCTTCTGAAACTGTTCCAAAAAATAGAAATGGAAGGAAAACTTCCAAACTCATTTTATGAGGCCAGCATTACCTTGATCCCAAAACCAGACAAAGACCCCATCCAAAAGGAGAATTACAGACCAATATCCCTGATGAACATGGATGCAAAAATTCTCACCAAAATACTAGCCAATAGGATCCAACAGTACATTAAAAGGATTATTCACCATGACCAAGTGGGATTTATCCCTGGGCTGCAAGGTTGGTTCAACATCCGCAAATCAATCAATGTGATACAATACATTAACAAAAGAAAGAACAAGAATCATATGATCCTCTCAATAGATGCAGAAAAAGCATTTGACAAAGTACAGCATCCTTTCTTGATCAAAACTCTTCAGAGTATAGGGATAGAGGGTACATACCTCAATATCATAAAAGCCATCTATGAAAAACCTACAGCGAATATCATTCTCAATGGGGAAAAACTGAGAGCTTTCCCCCTAAGGTCAGGAACGCGGCAGGGATGTCCACTATCACCACTGCTATTCAACATAGTATTGGAAGTCCTAGCCACAGCAATCAGACAACAAAAAGAAATCAAAGGCATCCAAATTGGCAA